>NC_091309.1:30328099-30420599 GCF_038502225.1 Cherax quadricarinatus | reverse complement strand
CTTGGTTCAGCTAGCTTCGTTGTTTACTGCCATCAATAATCGACGTTGTCTTAAAACAGTAAATGCCCCGTTCATCGTCTTTTCTGGTCTTACTTTCCACTTGGGAACAGAATGGAAACCCGCGACTTAGGTCTGCCTGTACCAAGCCTGGATAACTCTTATTTCAGCAGAGACTTCAATGCTGGAGAGGTGCTTAGTTTATGTGTAAGACATTCACTTCCCGGACAGCGAGAAGTCATCTCGGGGGACAGCGAGAAGACATCTCGGCGATAGCCAGACGTACATCTTGGAAACAGCAAGAAGACGTCTCGGAGACAGCAAGAAGGCGTCTCGGAGACAGCAAGAAGGCGTCTTGGAGACAGCAAGAAGGCGTCTCGGAGACAGCAAGAAAGCGTCTCGGAGACAGCAAGAAGGCGTCTCGGAGACAGCAAGAACGCGTCTCGGAGACAGCAAGAACGCGTCTCGGAGACACCGACAAGAAAGACATTTCGGAGACAGCGACAAGGCAGACATCTCGGAGACAGAATGGATATAAATGCACTGGAAAACGTACAGAGGAGGATGACAAAGTTGATTCCATGGATCAGAAATCTTCCCTACGAGGACAGACTGAGGGCCCTGAATCTGCACTCTCTCGAAAGGCGTAGAATTAGAGGGGATATGATCGAGGTGTATATAAATGGAAAACATGAATAAATACAGGGGATGTAAATAGCGTGCTGAAAATTTCCAGCCAAAACAAGACTCGCAGCAATGGTTTCAAGTCGGAAAAAATCTGATTCACGAAGGATATAGGAAAGCACTGGTTGGTAAGAGTTGTGGATGAGTGGAACAAACTCCCGAGTACAGTTATTCAGGCTAAAACGTTATGTAGTTTTAAAAATAGGTTAGATAAATACACGAGTGGGTGTAGGTAGGTGTGAGTTGGACCTGAATAGCTTGTGCTACTAGGTCTGATACCGTGCTCCTTCCTGAAGTGGAAGTGACCTGACTAGGTGGGTCATTGGGCTAAGCCGGAGGGCAACATGGACCTGCTTAGGATGGGTCAATAGGTCTGCTGCCGTGTTCTTTCTTTCTTATGTTCTTACATCTCGGAGACAGCGAAAAGATATCATCTTCATGAGAACAAAAGCAGTAGACAACTACATTACTTCGTTTCCTATCATTGACTCCTAGAATGACTCGGAGTCGACAATGTTTGTACAGCTACACATACAATAATTAAAGTCAACCGATCAAATGAAGTCTCTGGCCCACAGCTAACTCCAGTTTCATCCTGGTCCCTATTTGCACGTGTAAAAATCAAAGCTTGAAGGAAGATTATGCTACGGAATGTTTTCAAACAAGTTAAGTAATAGCTCCTTAACTTGTCAGTTAGGGTGTAGTAATTCTTAATAAACCATGTAAAACCATACAGTATTGGACAGAGGAGAAAGAGAGAAAAGGGAAATGGTGAGAAAAAGAAGAGTATAGAGAATGGATAAGAGGATAGAGAATAGATAGAAGGATAGAGAATGGATAGGATAGAGAACGGATAGGTCAGAGAACGGATAGGACAGAGAACGGATAGGACAGAGAACGGATAGGACAGAATGGATAGGGCAGAGAAGGGAGCGAAAAGGAAAAGATACGGGAGATAAAGAAGGGAGAGAAGAGAAAGGAGAGGGTAGAAAGGGGGGGGAGAGAGGAAATTTTGAGAGGAGGAAAGAGGAGAGGGAAAGAGAGATGAGGAAGAGACAGGGAAGAGAGGAAGAGGCGGGGAAAGAGAAGACGAAGAGATTAGAGACGAGAGAAAATGAGAAATAAGAGAAGAGAGAGCATGGAAGGGAAAGTAATATTCGTGTTTTACACGAAGGTTACTCTAGGTACCTTCACGCCGGTGAAGCGCTCTTCATCCAAAGACTATCTATCCTCCCCTTCCTGAAGTCCAATCTGATTTTCTGCCATTCCTCAAGGCGCTATATGGACCTTACAGGTTTAACCCTCTTCCCCATGAAACAAAGTGACACCTACTTCAGCCTAGGAAATTGATATTTGGCTAGCACAACGTGAAGTAGCATTCGTTATTATTCGTAGTGTTAAACCCACAGGGGTCATACAGCTCTTAGGGAAATGGGAAGCTATTAGGTTCAGGGAAAGCGAAGATTTGGGGCAATTCCCGACTCGAGGAGCCTCCTCACCGGCATCAACGAACCCTGAGGAAGTATTAAGAAACGTGTCCTGCCCTCCACCACTTTCGCCACACTGTGATATCTTGAGACTGGGTTTCCAGTTTCTGCCTGTGAAGATGAGTCTTGCCTGCTAATCTTCACATCCTAGTTGTAAGTTATGGTGGTGAGGAGGCCTTTATAAGCTCAGGGAAAATAGCAGAAAGGTTTTGGTGAAGATATGAACTTTCCTGGAGAAGCTCGAATCTGTGGTATGATCATTGTGAAAGCTATACTCTATTAGATACTGGTCAAGCTGGACTTCAAATTTAATATAAACCAAAGTAAATATTAATTTGGGTTCAGCATACTGTATTCCCCTATCTCAATTATCTCGTACCTTCACAGATGTCTCGTATACATGGTTAACGAGAAAGGAATCTGATAGACATCTGTGAAGCTACAAGGTAATTGAGATGGGTTCATTATTGTATTCCCCTAAGGAATCAGATACATGGTAATAATTAAGTACACCATAGATGAATTGTAAGTATTCACTTTTCCCATCTTTAATTTGTTATTCTTAATAAGATCGAATATTACTTAAGATACGAGTACCAAATAATACTGAGTAGTCCCCCCCAAGTGTGTACTGACGCGAGATGATGGACCATTAGCTTGCTTCATGTCTTGCTCATTTACAGGCCATACTGAGGTTAAGAAGTATCCTTCCTTTCTCACCCGTGGTAAGATGCTAGGTTAAGAAGGATCCTCCCCTTCTTATCCGTGAAATGACAACACTGTCATCACGAGAACGCACAGCAGTGTGGAGATAATTATGCCTATGGCATACCTGTGACCAGTTTCCGGAGATTTCTATTCTTGCAGCCCGGCTTGGGGGCAGGTTTTTTTTTGCTGATCCAGTGTCTGTTGATTACAAGCTGTTGGTTTGGTTGCTCTGGTAACCAAGCCTGGTTGATCTGCCACTTGGCGGGGAAGGGAGGGGGAATAGTAAAGGTTCAGTTTCCTCTTGAAAACTTCTACTTGTTCTTGGTGTTTCTGACATCTGCTGGCAGCAGCTTGCCGTATTTAAAATGTGTGTAAATGTTTAACTTTTGACTACTACTACTAATTCTACCACTACCACAATGCCTTAGACTGTCCAAGGTCTGATGAGTACTCTAGTGTCAACTGTCTCTCTAGTGTTTTGCAGCTAAAATTACTAGCTATGAACCAGTCAGTCAGTCGTCTTTCGTCCTTGCTGCCTGGATTTGTTTCGGGTAATTTAGGTGATTGCTAATGCCTACTTAACTCCTTGTCTTGGCTAGTTTCCACACACGTTAAAATCAAATTTGAGTGGCACTTCCGGTATTCTGCATTTATCGACAATGAAACCTACTTTCACGTCTCTGACCAGTGCTAGTCTATCCATGTCCCTGAGAATACTCTCATTCAGTCACCCATGCAATTTTTTTTTCAATTTCCTACTTTTTGCAAGTTTTATAATGTGTATTTTAGTCTTGATTTGAAATTGCTTATGTGAGCTATAATAAACAATGGCCCGAAGACCCGCTTTCATCTGTATGTCAGTCAAGGCTTCAGTAACTAAGTTACCCAACTCTGGGAAAACTTGGTATCCAAGGAAAGCGTTGTCTCAATAAAGGTTTCCATTCTGATTGTCTTGTTATCAGTTTGTCGGTTTTTACCTCTTCCCCGGAGAAAAGGGAAGGAGAAACTGGAGAGATGAAGGCAAACTGGGGAAGGGAAACATTAGTGACAAGTTTTGGCATACAATACGTCTCATTTTTCAGGCTGAGCTTACTATCATCTCTTATAAAACAATAATAATTTTGGCGAACAAGCGCAGCCAAAATTCACATTTTAATAAGAACTGAGGTTACAAGTCGCTTCACTTGTTTGTAGAGATAACAATATTGGCCTATGATCTCAACTAATTACTTTGTGAACTGAACTTGTAATTGTTCAATCAGGCTGTTGCTGTTGGCGGCCCGCTGGCCCACGTATCCATCACAGGTTGGTTCATCTACCACTTGGTGAGGGGTTTAATCCAATTTCCTCTTGAAAACTCCTACACTTGTTCCGGCAGTGTTGTCTATCGTCTGCTGGTAGCAGATTCAATCACCTGCGAATTTAAGTGCTTTAATGGTACTATTCAGGCAGTAAACCATCTACCTATGTACCTTTCCCAGGTCTGGTCTCTTTCTTGCTATGTTATCACATACGATATTCAGAATTCCGAGGGAAAATTTATTCTACATTTCCATAACATTAGTGTACCTAGCAGTTCAGCTGGGAACTACCATAAAAGTACTTTCAATTACCTTTGAAGACTTTCGAGAGTTCCTACTCTCGCAGCTCGACCCTAGGCCAGACTTGTCTGGTGCTTGCCTGATAAACCATGCTGTTACTGCCAGCGGCCTGCTGGCCCACGTATCAACACAGCCTGGTAAATCTGACACTTGACGGAGGTACATGTCCATTTTCCTCTTTAAAACTTCAACACTCGTTCTGGCAATGTTTCTGAAATCTTGTTATAGTGTTAAACAGTCTGAGCTGAGCGAAGTTGATAAAATGTTCTCTTATTGTGCCCACAACACTCCTGCTTTTAAGAACATAAGAAGGAACACTGTAGCAGGCCTACTGGCCCATGCGAGGCAGGTCCAATTCTTCTACCGGCTTCAGCCAACGCCCTAACTTAGTCAGGTCAGGTCACATTCACTTAAGGAGCACGGCATCTGACCTAGTAGCACAAACTAGTCAGGTCCAACTCACACCCACTCATGTATTTATCTAACCTATTTTTAAATCTACACAACGTCTTAGCTTCTATGACGGTACTCGGGAGTTTGTTCCACTCATCCACAACTATTTCCAAACCAGTGCTTTCCTATTTCCTTCCTGAATCTGAATTTTACCAACTTAAAGCCATTGCTGTGAGTCCTGTCTACGTTAGATATTTTTAGCACGCTATTTACATCCCTTTATTTATTCCTGTTTTCCATTTATACACCTCAATCACATCCCCCCTAATTCTACGCCTTTCTAGAGAGTGCAGATTCAGGGCCCTCAGTCTATCCTCATAGGGAGGATTTCTGAAACATGGCATCAACTGTCATCCTCCTCTGTATGTTTTCCGGGGCATTTATATCCATTTTGTAATACGGTGACTAAAACTGCGCAGCATAATCTAAATGAGGCCTAACCAAGGATATAGAGAATTGAAGAACAACCTGAGAACTTCTATTATTTATACTTCTTGATATGAAGCCAAGGATTCTGTTAGCTTTATTGCGAACACTTATGCACTGTTGTCTTGGTTTCAGATTACTAACCAGAACTCCTTAATGCTTTTCACAATCAGTAACATCAAGATCTACATTATTTAGTTTATATATGGCATGGTTATTTTCCTGTCCAACATTGAGAATTTTGCATTTGTCTATATTAAACTGCATCTACCACTGCATCAGTCTATTCAAATCATCTTGGAGTGCTCTAATGTCCTCATTAGAATGAATTGGACGGCCTATTATGGTGCCATCAGCAAATTTCATTGGGTTTGTTTTACACATTTTCCCATATCTCAAGAACCTTCCATTTTCCCCCTTTTTTATTACTTTTTTTTTTTTTTTTTTTTTTTTTTTTTTACAAAATTGGATACATAAGCCATATGCTGCTATCCTATTCTATATGATAATTACACAGTAAGAACAAAAGCTAGCTACGTATTCCTGTCATGTTCCAGCATACAGGATAGGGCTCATAAAAGTTATTGAAACGTCTGCCTGAGCTGGGAGACTCCAGTTGAGGAAATGAGGTTATCGTCAAATATCGTCAAGCATTCCAGTAAGAGTTCATCAGTTAAGACAGCTTCAAAAGTTTCCTTACAGCATAGCTGGAGTTATCACCGCTTGAGAATCGCTATCTCTAAGGATGGCTTATCTTATACACAGGAGAAACAAAACTTAAGATATCTCCATCACAAGATTGAGGGAGAGGGGGGGGAGGGTACGAGAGGCTGAGGAACGAAAAAGGGTTGGAAGAGAAACATGTATGTCATAAGATAACCAACTATGTATGCATACACACAGATATACACAAATTATGTATGGGATGTACAAAAGTATCGGTATCGGCCATTTTTTCCGTATCTGTGAAAGAACTGCCGATGTCGACTTTTAAAATATTAGCATTACCTGTGTGCTTAAAAATATTAAAATTAACACGTAATTATGAGGTTTACACACACAAATTGACAACTTTGACTACTAGTAACTAATACACAAGCCAAGTAATGAATAATGGTATTGACCTCTCACAGAAAGTAAGCTATTTAATATTTCACATTCGTGTGTTATTTAATACCCATTATGCAATAAGTATTCTCTTATATATTGAACATAGTCATTATAATTAAAAACTAATAATACAGTATAAAGGCATCGGTATCGGCTAGACACTTATAAGGCAGTCCTCCAGTCTCCTCTTGAAAACATCTACATTTATGAAAATATTTCTGACATCTATTAGAAATATCGTGGGTTGACGAAATATCGTGGGGGTCATGACAACGTGTATAAAGAAGCTTTGTCTATCACGCTGATTACTTTGTTGACTTCTTGGCCACCTGATTAGATTATTCTAATTATATTTGAGTTACTGAAGTCACTTTTATTATTACATTATCCATGTGATAAATGGTTTAGAAAACCGACAAGTGTCTCAATCTTCATTACATTATCCATCATACATGGGCAGGTGTTTTCTTTTTAGGTTTTGTTTGGGGGATTATAAAATCCCAATTATGATTACATTTATCTCGCTGCAGCAAATTTCACCGGGTATCCCATAACTCTGGAACCATAAGGGAAGGAGTAATAAAGGTTTATATTCACTGAACGTGTTTAATGTATCCACCATAATTACTGATACATGAATGATATTAGGAGATGATGATGTTACATACGTTCACCATGCGCTCCAGCAAATGTGCAACACTGATTTATTTTAAACCATACCCCGGCCGGGATTGAACCCGCGGTCAGAGAGTCTCAAAACTCCAGCCTGTCGCGTTAGCCACTAGACCAGCTAGCCACAATAAGATTCGTCCAACTAGGTATATTTCTACATCATAGGTTAGCACAGGCACCACTGTGACCACAAATGCAAGTTTTTACAGACGAATCTCCAGCTAGCGTGGCCGTGACGAACTCTAGCTCAAGTCCCTTCACTGCCGTCAACATGACTCACGAAATCGTAATGACACGATTGCAAACTCTCTGACAGCGGGTTCAATCCCGGCCGGGGTATGGTTTGTTTGCAATCGTGTCATTACGATTTCGTGAGTCTGATTTATTTTTCCGTGCAGACTAAACACCTTCAAGCGACCCAAAATATAAAAATACAACTGAGAGCAATCGGGGCTCCTTACCAGCCATTTCACAGGCCCTCGGCATCATATCCAATGACTCTAGTTCTAGACCTGAGACACTCCAGTACACTTAGTCGCTTCATCGTTCTATGAAAGGATTTTCGTAATATGTAGATCCTCGTTAAGCCTCGGCGCAATCTTTAATGCTGTAGTTTCGCAATTTTTGATTAGTCAGGACCGAACCGGCATAAAAAAAAAAGTGACCTAATGTTAAGTCAGGTTCTGATCGTTAGAATATTTTTAGTCCGGCCAGTTAGTGAATGCATTTTATCAATCACGGTGTTTTCTGTCAAGTTACTTTTCGATCTGAGATGAGGTTATAGGGGAAAAAAAATGAAAATATGCTGTCACTGGGACTACACTTCAATCAGGGTAGAGCTCCATCAAGTTTACTACTTGATAAAGCTCTTCCCTAAGCAAGACTTAGTCCCACTAATAGCTTCTTTTGAATATCCTCTTGTCATACCTTGACATGTTGGCATTACACCTTCAATATACCTGTGACTGATCTCCCGAGTTTTTGTATCCTCACATTTCGGCCTATAGGCAGGCTTTTCTGTTGAGTGCCTGGCCAACCAGGCTGTCGTTACTGGCATGTAGATCTATCAGAGATGTACTCAGGAGTTATAGCAAAGTATAGGTGGGCGCTCTGAGCATATATACAAGGTTACTGTGAATTTTTTTTTATTTACTGTAGCCAACTGCATACAAAACTTTTATTTTAATACTGCTGAACTTTTCTGTTTAAATTCCTGGTCACACTGTTTACTTGATAGGATGTAATCAGATTGGCAAGGGAAGATAAAATAGGGGAGAGAGGAAAAGAGGGAGAGGTGGATAGTGAAAAGGAGAGAAAAGGTACATTCAGGTATGGAGAAAAACTAGAGGGGGAGAACCTAACCTAACTAGAGGGGGAGAACGGAAGAGGGAAAAATTGGAGATGGAAAACAGACGGGAAAAACTTACATGGGGAAACTGGGAAGATTACGAGAAACCGAGATTGGGGAGAGGGTGTGCTGAAAGGTCCTTAATGAGGGAGCATGTGAAGGGAAATGTGCGAAATGGAAAACTAGAGGGGGGGGGGAATTAAGGAGTAAAGGAGAAAGGATGAAAGGCATAGGAAAAACAGGAAGGGAAAGAAATGGAGGAGGATAGACGTGAAGGAAAAAACTGTGAAGAGAAAATGGAGGAGGTGGAATGAAGGGAATATCTGGGAGAACGAAAACGAGGTAGGGAAAAGGTGATGGGTAAAACGGGAGGAAAATACATGAAAATGGGTGAGGGTGAGTTAGAAAAGCCCCCAAAATAGGTCACATGGGGGGAAAAATGGGAGGGAAACATGATAGATATAAACTGGAGGGGAGAAAGCAAGAGTAGGAAAAAGGGGAGGGGGAGCCATGTGAGGGCAGAAAGCAGGAGAGGTAAAAACCAAGGGGAGGGGTAAACAAGAGGAGGAAACAGGGAAATAAGAGATGCAATAAAATAGGGAGGAGACAACAGTAGGGTAGAGAAAAATAAAGATTTGTAAAACAGGAGGGAAATGGGAGGGGGGAGAGTGCATAGGAGAAATTGGGGTGAGGATAAATGAGATTCGAGGAAATGAGACAAGTAGGGCGAAACATGAGGAGAAAGTGACGAGTGGGAAGAGAAAGAAGTGGTAGAGGTGAGGAAAAAAACATGACATGAGAGAAAAGGGAGTTGAAATGAGGCAAGTCACAATAAAAATGCTTGTTAACACAACAGAAACTCTCAGTTTTAACTGTGCAAAATAAATCTGTATAAAAAGTGTATGGGCAGAGAGAGAGGGGAATGGAAGATGGATTGGAACAGAGAGAGAGAGGAGGAAGAGAAATTAAGAGGAAGAAACGTGGCTAGGAAAGGAGAAGGGGAGATACAACGGGGAGAAAGAAGGATAAAAGAGAGAGGAAAATAAAGAAAAAATGGTGAGGGATGAGAAATGGGGGAAAGGAGAGAGGGATGGGAAAAAGATGAATGAATTAAAGATTAAGTGAGAGGAAATTGAAAAGGAAAAGAGAGAGGAAATGGTGTGAGAAGAAAAAGTGAAAGATTCACGAGAGATTTACAGCAGAATAACTGATCTTAACTTTTGAAACACATGTATAAACTATTTCATAATTCTGCAAAACCCTTACATATATAATGTAAAAAAGAATGGCAAAAAATAAAAAGGGAGACTAAAATGGATAAAAATGGACTAATTTAATTACGAGCATTGAATTGATGCTCATAATTAAATGGGAAAACTGCACCCCTATTAAATGCCAAACTGAAAAAAACTACACTAAAAAAATTCTTAAAAGGTCACCAAAATTCTGATAGGCACCTCTGTAATAATAAAACCTGTGGTGGATCCTGTCTGACCTAAGCTGTAGAGGGACTGTTAAAATGTGTATCACACAGCAGCTCACCACAAACTGCACAGGGATGGTGGGGGGAGAGAACACTTGCAAACTGGTTATAATAGCAATGTCCACAGCAGGGGTGGCAAGATTTGCCTCCACCAAATTACTTCTGTAGCCTGCCACTGCATGTATCAATAGAGGAAAAAAAAATCTTTAATAATCATCTGGGATATCATAAGAATGGGAACCAAAAACAGCAAAACTCCACCTATGTTAAGGAAGGATAAAGACAACTTCTCAAGGGATGAATATTAACTAACAAGATCAATGCTGTTCTATTAAGGTGATGCACTTAAACTGTTAATTCTGTTGCACAGTATTAATATTTGTATTATAATTACTATTAATAATAAGGATGGGACAATACCAAAATTTTTGCCAATACTGATACTAAGTTTTAAGTCAATACTGATACCAAAACAGCCAATACTCACTGAAACCAATACCACCAAAATTAGTCGCTATCACTGATACCTATACCCAATTTTAAGGCAATACAGATACCATCAAAACTAGCCAATACCTCTGATACCGTAACTTTGGCACACCCCTTAATTAACAAGACAGATAAGTGATGTATTTATTTACAAAAAATCTCTAAACATGTTAATTAATAGTATCCTTATATTCTGTATCTACAAATATAAGGCTTTACTTTGTGCTAATATTGAATATTTGGATCTACATTAAATGTGACCCTAAAAAAGTACCACACTTCATGAAGTGGCCTGCAAGCCAATATGCTTATCCACTCCTGGCCTAGTCTTTCACAGTGATCATTCATGTAGAAAGAAGACTGCCAGACATCCATATTCTGACAAACCCTGCACAGCTTGTAGGTTACATACAGAAGGGTCCCAATTTACAGCATTTTGCTAATCCAGTGGTTTCAATTATACCCATTCTTCACTTATTCAGACTTTCTACAATATATTTACCACTCACTATAAGTGAAGGACAAAAATATTTCAAGGTAAGTAATGTGTACAGTGGACCCCCGACCAACAAAGGCATTGTCTAATGATAAATTCGACTAACAAAGTGTCTGAACGTAAAAATTTTGGCCCAACCAACGATGAAAAACCGGACCAACATGATCCGTCCCGAATGCATCCACATTTCACGTTTGGCCTGAGCGCCTTAGCTGCCCTGCCTTCAGTTAGTGTGCCAGTGTTTACAAGCCAGTGCGGTCGCTTCCACGCATACATTCAGTACATTTGTATTATTCCAGTGTTTTTAATGCTTGTAACTGCTAAATAAGCCACCATGGGCCCAAAGAAAGCTTCTAGTGCCAACCCTGTGGTAAAAAGGGTGAGTATTACAATTGAAATGAAGATCATCACAAAGTATGAAACTGGAGTGCGTGTCTCCAGGCTGGCCAGGTTGTATAACAAACCCCCATCAACCATCGCTACTATCTTGGCCAACAGAAAGGCAATCAAGGAAGCTGTTGTTGTGAAAGGTGCAAGTATGTTTTCGAAAAACAGATCACAAGTACTCGAAGATGTTGAGACTGTTATTGGTGTGGATAAACGAAAAACACATATCAGGAGATAGCATCTCTCAAGCGATCATATTTGAAAAGGGAAGGCAGTTGCATGACAATTTAATTAAAAAAATGCCTGCAGCTAGTGGTGATGTGAGTGAATTTAAGGCCAGCAAAGGTTGGTTTGAAAGATTTAAGAATCGTAGTGGCATACATAGTGTGATAAGGCATGGTGAGGCTGCCGGTTCGGACAAAAAAGTGACTGATAAATACGTGCAGGAATTCCAGGGGTACATAGAGGTTGAAGGACTGCAACCACAACAAGTGCTTAATTGTGACGAAACAGGCCTGTTTTGGAAGAAAATGCCAAACAGGACCTACATTACACATGAGGAAAAAGCACTGCCAGGACACAAACCTATGTAAGACAGGCTAACCTTAATGTTGTGTAGTAATGCTAGTGGGGATTGCAGAGTGAAGCCTCTACTCGCATATCACTCAAACTCCCAGTGTTCAGGAAGAACAATGTCATCAAGGCTAATTTGTGTGTGATGTGGAGGGCAAACAGTAAGGCATGGGTCACTAGGGACATTTTCTATGACTGGTTTTATCATGTGTTTGGCCCCACTGTGAAAAATTACCTCCTGGAAAATAAAATGGACCTCAAGTGCCTCCTGGTATTAGACAATGCTCCTGATCATCCTTCAGACTTGCCAGAGCGAATTTCGGGGGAGTTGAGCTTCATAAAAGTGAAGTTTTTGCCTCCTAATACCACTCCTCTCCTCCAGCCCATGGACCAGCAGGTCATTTCAAATTTCAAAAAACTACACCAAAACAATGTTTCAAAAGTGCTTTGAAGTGACCTCAGACACTCGACTGACCCCTAAGAGAGTTTTGGAAAGATCACTTTAGTATCCTCAACTGCATAAACCTTGTAGGTAAGGCTTGGGAGAGAGTGACTAACATGGCCTTAAACTCTGCTTGGAGGAAATTGTGGCCACAATGTGTACAAGAGAGGGAGTTTGAAGGGTTTGGGGCTAACCCTGAGGAGCCTATGCCAGTCATGGAATCTATTGTGGCAATAGGGAAGTCCATGGGGTTGAAGGTTAGTGGAAACTGAGGAAGTTGCCTTCTTCAACGATTAAGGAAATGTGGACAAAGGTGCAAACCTTTATGGAGGAAAATCACCCTGACACAGCTATTGCAAGCCGTGCTGGTGACTTGTACAACAACAATGTTGTGACCCACTTTAGGAAAATCTTAAAAGGAATGCAAGGTACAGAGTTCTATGGACAGATTTTTGGTGTGACAGAGGTCCAGTGGCCCAAGTTGTTCTCAGTGGCATGAAAAAACAAAGAAGGGAAATAACCCCAGAAAAGGACTTGCTACCTAAAGTCCTTATGGAAGGGGATTCTCCTTCCAAAAATTAATACACTTACATCTCCCCTCCCCCCATCTCATCATACATTACTAAATCTTCAATAAAGGTGTCATTTATTCTTCATTTAGTACAGTACATTATTTATTGTGCATGTATCCTCCTTTTTCTGTGTCTGTGTAGAAAAATGTATATTTCATGTGGAAAAAAACAAAAATTTTCATACTTTTGGGTGTCTGCAACGGATTAATTGGATTTCCATTATTTCTTATGGGGAAAATTAATTCGACTAACGACTAGCTCTCTGGAACGAATTAATATCGTTGGTCGAGGGTCCACTGTATATGTATTTTTTTTAGACCCAGCTCCATTGTTCACTTAATATATGGTAGTGTAAACATGTTATCAGGCTTTTATATGGATGTGAAAATGAAAACTGGCATGCTTTACTTTACAGCAATTTTTTGCTTTACAGCAGTAGCCAGGAACCTAACCTGCTGTATAAGCAGGGTTCCCCAGTAAATGGTGAGTAATCAAAATGGGAAAGAAATCACTTGTGACATTCCACAAGTATCATTGTTAGGCCCCTTGTTCTGAACTCAGTCTCCCTAATTAAGTTGGGCAGAAATACAAAAGTAGAGCTGATTAAAACATCACCTCCAGAGTAAGCTTTCATCGCAACATTTCACTTTGCGAAACAAAACAGGATTGGTAAAGTTTTTCTACAAAATGAAAGTGTCACAATAAAAGCCTGCTCTACACATGAACAGCAAGCACCTCTTGCTCCATCCTGTCAGCACCCTGTTATGAGGTTATCAGTGGTGTTCTGGCTAGCAAGAACACTGCTGATAACATAATAGCATCATGCCCTTGTATCCAACACGTACAACGACAAAGAAAAAGGCCGACAAATCCTGAGGGAAAACACCAGGGAGCTTAAACCCCCTTCACTGAATGATGACCCCCAATATTAAAATTTCCCTCGGCATCCACATTAAAAAAAAATTGTTTTCCTTCTGAAATTGTAAACAATCTTTTTCTGAAGGCTATGACAATAAAAGTACGAAATTTTATGGAAAACTTGCAGAATTAAGCAATTTATGCACCCGCCATTTTACCCATTGAGTCCTATTTCAAGCCAATTCCATTATTCAATTCGATCAAATTCCTAGTTACTTTGCTAGTATGCTTTCTGTTCTATTGCCCGAGCACAAAAACTGCCTGTTCAACTATCAGAACTACAGTGGAACCTCGGTACTCGAATTTAATTCATACCAGAAGGCTGTCGGAGTGCTGATCTGTTAGAGTACCGAACGAATTTTTCCCAACCAATTTTTTTTTGGTTGGCTGTTATCACTAATCTTTGTAGGTCCCATGGTGACTTATTTATACAAATACACGTAATATAAAAAAATGCGAAGAAACATGAAATAGTTTACAACGAAGTTCTGGCAGGTTGTGCTTGTTTGGTCAAGTCCCAAGCCAACGGTCAACTACCGAGCGATTTTTTTTTACTGAACAAAGCATTCAAATACCCAATTGTTCAAGCAGGAAACTGTTCGAGTACCAAGGTTCCACTGTACCCTATGAAGTGCACAGCAGTCAATGATTTGGCCAATTTCACACACACACACACACAAAAAAAATTAAATTTAAAAACAAGAATCCAAAATAAACACTGTAGACATTTCAGGCACTAAAACATTTCCTCTGTTCATTAATCATGGTCCCAGGCCACTTCTATGTTATACTTGCCTTCCATTTTGAATTCATCACCACAATATCAAAGACATGCCTATTTCTGGATAATAAAATATAATCTGGAATGATTGGATATGGTTTATGTATCCCAATAATTGAATTATACCTAGAAAAAGAAAAAAACGAACTGAGGATGTAGGGGGTCCGTTACCCGTCCTCAGGAATATCAACAAAAATCAAATATTTCTGCTACTTTGAGCCCTATTTCAGGCTACTTCTGGTCTTGAAACCAACCAAACCATCTCGATTTCAGTAATATATCTACCAATCAAATGATACTGAGAAACAGCCAATAAAACCATAAAAAACATCCTAGAAAACACCTCAAAGTTCCTATTTTAAACCAAACACAGTTTTGCTTTTCCCCATCATGCACCATGTGGGGCAGATTTCTTAATTATACTGTGCACACTCGCTATACTATTTATTCTCTTATATTTATGCCACAATTTACCATAGCTTACCTGAGGAAGCTGAGCGTAGGAGAATGGGCATAAATGTTCTTGAAAACTAATAATAACTAAGTTATTTCTAAGTATGTGTAAGGAATATTTCAAAGGTACATTATAAGAACCAAACAAATTATAAAAAGTCATGATGAGGAGACTGCAATAAAAGTATATACGTATACTGTACATGAGAGAGGAATAAAGAGGATACAATTAAGATACTAAATACTGTATAATTAACTACCAAGACAAAGTACAGTATTAAACTGGGACAAATTTAGATTTAGAATACAAGAATACCTTGCATTGTGCAGTTAACAGGTGCCAAAAAATTTCCATGCAATGCAAAACCGCATGGTTGATAACACTGTTATAACACATTAAAATGTGTTTAATAAATGTGTAAAGGCATCTTCCTTGAAAACAAACTCATTTTGTGACATTGAAAATTTGTTCATCCATAGAGCCTCCTTTTTCAAGTACATGTACCTCTTTTATATAATTGGGAAATTTTTCAGCATCATTATCAGCACTAGGACTTTAACATATAATATGAACATTATGCAGACCCATATGCTTTCATTCAAATATATCCATATGAATATATTTCATACGAATTCATTGCCTGAACCAGCAAAACGTCCCCTGCCTGCAAATCAATTTAGGGCTACAGTGGTACCTCGGGATACAAACTTATTTCATTCCAGAAGGCTGTTCGAGTGCTGATACCGAACGAATTTGCTTCCATGAGGAATAATGTAAATTAGATTAATCCATTTCAGACCCCCAAAAATACACTTACAACAGCACTTACGTAAATACACTTACATAATTGTTCGCGTTTTGAGCTGTTCATATCCCGCTGTACCACTGTACGTATATTTAAAAATTATCTCATGTCCCAAGATTAACCATACCAACACTATGCTAAAAAAAAAAAAAAAAAAAAAAAAAAATTAAGACTGCTTATTCAATTTAAAACATTATACGTATATACTTAAAATTGTACTATTGTAAATTGTAATTGTAATACTATTATTTGTTTTGTGCTACCTCACTACTATAAATCTTATTAATTATAAAATTCTTTGGCTACCTTACTTTAGTAATAAGGTAATGTAATGTACAGTGGAACCTGAGTTTTAGTTTGCCCTGGCTTTCATTGAATACGGTTTTAGGCGACTTTTCTCGTCAAAATTTTGTTCCAGTTTTCATTCATCACTCGGTTTTCGTCCACAGTACTGAACGTGTCTGCCTGCCCATGCCCACACAAAGCATCCCACGCATGCGTTCTGACTCAGTCTGGCTTTCCTTCTCATCAAGTGAACATTACCCTGCACTTTGATATGAAACATTTCGTAATATTCCATTTTTTTGTGCTGGTTTATCGAGTGTGACTGCTAAATAAGCCACCATGGGGCTAAAGAAAGTTCCGAGAAACAGGATAGAATTGCTTCAGAGGAGGAGGAAGAGAGAGGGGACAATGTGCCTTCTTCAGTAATTAAGGACGTGTGCAAAGTGGAGCGAGTTGCAAGTTTTGTGGAGAAATATCACCCTAATAAGGCTGTTGCAAGCCGTGTTTGCAACATGTTCAGTGACAATGCCTTGTCCCATTTTAGGCAAATCTTAAAGAGACACCAGAAACAGACCTCCCTGGACAGATTTTTTGTGCGACAGGGGTACAGCGACTCTCAAGCTGGTCCTAGTGCCAGTAAAAGACAAAGAAAGGAAGTAACCTCAGATAGGGCCTTCATACCTAAAGTCCTTATGGAAAGGGATTCCCTTTCCAAACAATAACCTCTCCTCCCTCTCCCCTACTCGCCGTCTTCCATACGCCAACAAGAGTCTTTAGTAAAGGTAAAAATTATGTTAAATGTTCATTTATCCATTACATTAGTCCTTCATATGTATTTATTTCTCGTGTTTTCTGCATGTAAAACTATAGTTATTCTCTATAAGATGTATTTTTTTTAATACTTTTGGGTGTCTGGAACAGATTAATTGGATTTACATTATTTCTTATGGGAAATACTGCTTCAGTTTTCGTCGAGTTCAGTTTTCATCAGACTTTCTGGAAGAATTAAAGACGAAAAGAGAGGTTCCACTGTATAATTAAAATTTACAACCCTGTAACCCATGTCTGGTTTTTATCAGTCAGTAAGCATTAGGATTAGTCTGTCCGAAATGCCCCAGAATGTTAGTGGCTTTCTCTGTACGTACTTAACCCTCGGAGGGTCAAGAGGGCCTCTCCCAAACTCATTCCGAGTCAAAAAAAATTTCGAAAAAAAAAAAAAAATATTTTTTCTCATAAAATGATAGAGAATCTTTTCTGATCATAATGACACCAAAAGTATGAAACTTACGGAATTATGCTCTCGCAAAGTTAGCGATCTTGAAGTGGGCGATTTCACCCACTTTGAGCCCTATTTTCGGCCAATTCTAATGTTGCAACTGACTAAAATCATAGCTATTTCCTTAGAACTCCATTTGTTCTATCGATTGAGTACAAGAATCTGCCCATTTACCAATTTCAACTACCTGATAAAGTGGTCAGAAATTGGCAATTTGGGCAATTTCACACACATTTCAAAAGATGCCAATTTTGAAATAGGGTCCAGAATAAACAAGACAGACATTCATGGCACTAAAACAACATTTTATCTGTTCATTAGTCACATCTGTAGGCCCCTCTTACATTACTTTTGCTTTCCATTTGGAATTTTTATTCTCACAAAATAGGTTTTCTGTCATGTATACTACTGCATCACTGTAAAAACGGTATCAATGATATCAGCGCACTTGTGAAAGAATATTAGCCTCAACAGTTGACGTGTATTGAATGCGTGGCTTTATTTGTTTACTCTTGAACATCGGCAAAATTCGATCATTTTCGCTACTTTGAGCTCAATTTCAAGGTACTTGTCATTGTGAAACCAATTAAAATCATCTCAATTTCTGTAATATATCTTCCATTTTATCAAATGAGACCAAGGAAATGAGAATACAATCATAAACACCATACGAAAATACACACGAAAGTCTCTGTTCTAAACCAAAAACACAGCCGAAGTTTTTTTCTTCTCATTATGCACAGCGTGCTTCAGGATTTTTTTTATACTGCACACACTGACCACACAAGACACATTCTTTCATTAGTAGGCCTGCCAGCTTTCTTCCACCAGATTTCAAGGCACTAGAATTTAGGCGTACAAATACGTGATCAACCCTGACTGCAATGACGTACTTGTACGTGACCGACCCTCAAAGGGTTAACAACACTTTATAAAATGTAAATCACATACTGTAACCTTTGCAAAGAAATAAAATTAATTTGTTTTAAAGTTATAAAACCAGCCATGACTTGCAGACAAAGTTTCCCCTTTATCTGCATTTTCTCTTACCACCTCATGGAGACTATTTTATTATACGATGCTCCTTCACGACACTTAAAAATTTCATGTTTTAATTTTAAGTGTTAAAAACTTTAAAATTATAAACCCTGCTATAGCAAAACCCACACTGTTCAGAACCACATTACAAAAAAGTATTACTGTATACAGTGTATATAGGAAAGCAGTGGTTTGGTAATACAATACTGCATGTAGTCTTGCAGTTGAGTGGAATTAGCTTAACAGTAGAATGAACAGGCATGTTGCATTTCTGCCCAATACCAACTCAATGTAGGGGTGTAATATGCCAAATCCTGCCTTGGGTTTACTACTGTACTCCGATGATCAATTTGACATCTGAGTGATCTTGCAACCCAAAAGTGAGTGAGTCTCCTGTTTGGCTGGCTAACCTTTGTGCCTTCAAGCGTTGTGATTAGGTATATAGTACTGTATACAGTGTTATGCTTTTAGGGTAAATTCGTATCTAGCTAGTTTTGGCTTCAAAAGTTATCTTAGTGTCACAAGGTATCACTTCAGAAGATCCACCCCAATAAAATTTTATTATTGATTCCCATCTAAGAACAGCACCAAAGAACTAGGAACTGGTGAGGAATAGCCCCTAGACATGGAAGACCATTACTCTAGATGTTAAATTGTAACATTTCACACAGATCTGATGACAAAAAACCTATAAAATTTCTAAACCCATTAGTCTTGCTTCTTTCACTGTACTGTAGTACCATCACTAAGAGATTAAATAAAAGTTTGTGCAATCAGTAATGATTAAAACTGCTACTAAATTATTACAATGGTGTAGTGAATTACAGCACTTGACAAAATGAAGAGACTTAAATGAGTAGTAGCTTTAACTTAATAAGTTAGGCATATGCCTTTAAGTCAGCGAAGTTACATGCTTTATTTAACAGTCTAAAGAAAAAGGATCTGAATGCTAAAGTAGGAGAAACTTTTAGAGAGGGTGTGGTAGGTAAGTTTGGGGTGCCAGGTGTAAATGATAATGGGAGCTCTTTGATTGAACTTCGTATAGAAAGGGGTTTAGTTATAGGTAATACATATTTTAAGAAAAAGAGGATAAATAAGTACAGTGGACCCTCGACTAACACTATTAATCCATTCCTGAGAGCTCATCGTTAGTCAAAATAATCGTTAGTCAAGTTAATTTTCCCCATAAGAAATAATGGAAATCAAATTAATCCGTGCAAGACACCCAAAAGTATTGAAAAAAAAAAAATTTAACACGTGAAATATTAATTTTAGTACACACAAACTGAAGAAGACATGCACAGTTACATGACACTTACCTTTATTGAAGATCTGGTGATGATTGATGGGATGGGAAGAGGGGAGTGTGTTGATGGTCTTAGTGTTTAGAAGGGGAATCCCCTTCCATTAGGACTTGAGGTGGCAAGTCCTTTTTCGGGGTTACTTCCCTTCCCTTTAAATCTCTCAAACCAACCTTTGCTGGCCTTAAATTCACTCACATCACCACTTTTCGTTTATCCACACCAATAACAGTCTCTCAACATCTTCTATCACTTGCGATCTCAGTTTCGAAAACATAGTTGCACCTTTGGCAAGAACAGCTTTCTTGATTGCCATTTTCTTGCCCACAATAGTAGCGATGGTTGATTGGGGTTTTGTGTACAACCTGGGCAGCTCGGAGACACGCACTCCACTTTCATACTTAACAATGATCTCTTTCTTCATATCCATAGTAATTCTCACCCTTTTTAATGCCACTAGGACCAGCTTGAGAGTCACTGGACCTCTGTCGCACAACATATCTGCCCATAGAGGCCTGTACCTCCCGTTCCTTTATGACATTCCTAACGTGTTTCACAACATTGTCAGTGTCACCATTAAACACTTGTTCAGGTTTCAGTCCTTCACTGTCTATGTACTCCTTGAATTCCTGCACATATTTTTCAGCTGCTTTTTGGTCCAAACTGGCAGCCTCACCATGCCTTATCACACTATGTATGCCACTACGATTCTTAAATCTCTCAAACCAACCTTTGCTGGCCTTAAATTCACTCACATCACCACTAGTTGCTGGCATTTTTCTAATTAAATCGTCATGCAACTTCCTAGCCTTTTCACATATGATCGCTTGAGAGATGCTATCTCCTATCTGTTTTTCGTTTATCCATACCAATAACAGTCTCTCAACGTCTTCTATCACTTGCGATCTCAGTTTTGAAAACATAGTTGCACCTTTGGCAAGAACAGCTTCCTTGATTGCCGTTTTCTTGGCCACAATAGTAGCGATGGTTGATTGGGGTTTTGTGTACAGCCTGGCCAGCTCGGAGACATGCACTCCACTTTCATACTTAGCAATGATCTCTTTCTTCATATCCATAGTAATTCTCACCCTTTTTGCTGTAGGGTTGGCACTAGAAGCTTTCTTGGGGCCCATGGTGACTTATTTTGCAGGTGCAATCACTAAAAAGGCTGTGATAATATGAAATGTTCCGATTGTATGCTTGGAAGCGACCGCGGTGGCTGGCTGGCTTGTAAACACTGGCCAGAAGTGGACGCGTCTCAGACGGAAGGAATAGTGTTGGTCGAGTTTTTTAGCGCTAATCGAGGCAAAATTTTTGCGATAAAATGTATCGCTAGTCAGATTTATCGTTAATCGATGCCATCGCTGGTCGAGGGTCCACTGTATACAAGATATGATGTGGGGCAAAATAGTAGATAAAAGACTGTTGAGTAGACTTCAGGATGTACATGTTTATAGAGGGGCCACAGATACATCAGATCACTTTCTAGTTGCAGCTACACTGAGAGTAAAAGGTAGATGGGATACAAGGAGAATAGAAGCATCAGGGAAGAGAGAGGTGAAGGTTTATAAACTAAAAGAGGAGGCAGTTAGGGTAAGATATAAACAGCTATTGGAGGATAGATGGGCTAATGAGAGCATAGGCAATGGGGTCGAAGAGGTATGGGGTAGGTTTAAAAATGTAGTGTTACAGTGTTCAGCAGAAGTTTGTGGTTACAGGAAAGTGGGTGCGGGAGGGAAGAGGAGCGATTGGTGGAATGATGATGTAGAGAGAGTAGTAAGGGAGAAAAAGTTAGCATATGAGAAGTTTTTACAAAGTAGAAGTGATGCAAGGAGGGAAGAGTATATGGAGAAAAAGAGAGAGGTTAAGAGAGTGGTGAAGCAATGTAAAAAGAGAGCAAATGAGAGAGTGGGTGAGATGTTATCAACAAATTTTGTTGAAAATAAGAAAAAGTTTTGGAGTGAGATTAACAAGTTAAGGAAGCCTAGAGAACAAATGGATTTGTCAGTTAAAAATAGGAGAGGAGAGTTATTAAATGGAGAGTTAGAGGTATTGGGAAGATGGAGGGAATATTTTGAGGAATTGTTAAATGTTGATGAA
Organism: Cherax quadricarinatus; assembly: GCF_038502225.1. NCBI lineage: Eukaryota > Metazoa > Arthropoda > Malacostraca > Decapoda > Parastacidae > Cherax > Cherax quadricarinatus. Next base: position 30,398,713 of record NC_091309.1, on the reverse strand, counting down.
GATAGGGAAGCTGTGATTTTGTGTATAGGGCAAGGAGGAATAACATCTTGTAGGAGTGAGGAAGAGCCAGTTGTGAGTGTGGGGGAAGTTCGTGAGGCAGTAGGTAGAATGAAAGGGGGTAAGGCAGCCGGGATTGACGGGATAAAGATAGAAATGTTAAAAGCAGGTGGGGATATAGTTTTGGAGTGGTTGGTGCAATTATTTAATAAATGTATGGAAGAGGGTAAGGTACTTAGGGATTCGCAGAGAGCGTGCATAGTTCCTTTGTATAAAGGCAAAGGGGACAAAAGAGAGTGCAAAAATTATAGGGGGATAAGTCTGTTGAGTGTGAGCAAAGTAACATTTATGAAGGGATTCAGGGAAACCGGCAGGCCGGACTTGAGTCCTGGAGATGGGAAGTACAGTGCCTGCACTCTGAAGGAGGGGTGTTAATGTTGCAGTTTAAAAACTGTAGTGTAAAGCACCCTTCTGGCAAGACAGTGATGGAGTGAATGATGGTGAAAGTTTTTCTTTTTCGGGCCACCCTGCCTTGGTGGGAATCGGCCGGTGTGATAATAAATAAAAATAAAATAATAAGTCTGTTGAGTATACCTGGTAAAGTGTATGGTAGAGTTATTATTGAAAGAATTAAGAGTAAGATGGAGAATAGGATAGCAGATGAACAAGGAGGCTTTAGGAAAGGTAGGGGGTGTGTGGACCAGGTGTTTACAGTGAAACATATAAGTGAACAGTATTTAGATAAGGCTAAAGAGGTCTTTGTGGCATTTATGGATTTGGAAAAGGCGTATGACAGGGTGGATAGGGGGGCAATGTGGCAGATGTTGCAGGTGTATGGTGTAGGAGGTAGGCTACTGAAAGCAGTGAAGAGTTTTTACGAGGATAGTGAGGCTCAAGTTAGAGTATGTAGGAAAGAGGGAAATTATTTCCCAGTAAAAGTAGGCCTTAGACAAGGATGTGTGATGTCACCATGATTGTTTAATATACAGTGGACCCTCGACTAACGCTATTAATCCATTCCTGAGAGCTCATCGTTAGTCAAAATAATCGTTAGTCAAGTTAATTTTTCCCATAAGAAATAATGGAAATCAAATTAATCCGTGCAAGACACCCAAAAGTATTGAAAAAAAAAATTTTAACACATGAAATATTAATTTTAATACACACAAACTAAAGAAGACATGCACAGTTACATGACACTTACCTTTATTGAAGATCTGGTGATGATTGATGGGATGGGAAGAGGGGAGTGTGTTGATGGTCTTAGTGTTTAGAAGGGGAATCCCCTTCCATTAGGACTTGAGGTGGCAAGTCCTTTTTCGGGGTTACTTCCCTTCTTCTTTTAATGCCACTAGGACAAGCTTGAGAGTCACTGGACCTCTGTCGCACAACATATCTGCCCATAGAGGCCTGTACCTCCCGTTCCTTTATGACATTCCTAAAGTGTTTCACAACATTGTCAGTGTCACCATTAAACACTTGTTCAGGTTTCAGTCCTTCACTGTCTATGTACTCCTTGAATTCCTGAACATATTTTTCAGCTGCTTTTTGGTCCAAACTGGCAGCCTCACCATGCCTTATCACACTATGTATGCCACTACGATTCTTAAATCTCTCAAACCAACCTTTGCTTGCCTTAAATTCACTCACATCACCACTAGTTGCTGGCGTTTTTCTAATTAAATCGTCATGCAACTTCCTAGCCTTTTCACATATGATCGCTTGAGAGATGCTATCTCCTGCTATCTGTTTTTCGTTTATCCATACCAATAACAGTCTCTCAACATCTTCTATCACTTGCGAATAGTGTTGGTCGAGTTTTTTAGCGCTAATCAAGGCAAAATTTTTGCAATAAAATGTATCGCTAGTCAGATTTATCGTTAATCGATGCCATCGCTGGTCGAGGGTCCACTGTATTTATAGATGGGGGTTGTAAGAGAAGTAAATGCGAGGGTCTTGGCAAGAGGCATGGAGTTAAAAGATAAAGAATCACATGAAGTGGGAGTTGTCACAGTTGCTCTTTGCTGATGACACTGTGCTCTTGGGAGATTCTGAAGAGAAGTTGCAGAGATTGGTGGATGAATTTGGTAGGGTGTGCAAAAGAAGAAAATTAAAAGTGAATACAGGAATGAGTAAGGTTATGAGGATAAAAAGATTAGGTGATGAAAGATTGGATATCAGATTGGAAGGAGAGAGTATGGAGGAGGTGAATGTATTCAGATATGTATTTGGGAGTGGACGTGTCAGCGGATGGGTCTATGAAAGATGAGGTGAATCATAAAATTGATGAGGGGAAAAGGGTGAGTGGTGCACTTAGGAGTCTGTGGAGACAAAGAACTTTGTCCTTGGAGGCAAAGAGGGGAATGTATGAGAGTATAGTTTTACCAACGCTCTTATATGGGTGTGAAGCATGGATGATAAATGTTGCAGCGAGGAGAAGGCTGGAGGCAGTGGAGATGTCATGTCTGAGGGCAATGTGTGGTGTGAATATAATGCAGAGAATTCATAGTTTGGAAGTTAAGAGGAGGTGCGGGATTACCAAAACTGTTGTCCAGAGGGCTGAGGAAGGGTTGTTGAGGTGGTTCGGACATGTAGAGAGAATGGAGCGAAACAGAGTGACTTCAAGAGTGTATCAGTCTGTAGTGGAAGGAAGGCGGGGTAGGGGTCGGCCTAGGAAAGGTTGGAGGGAGGGGGTAAAGGAGGTTTTGTGTGCGAGGGACTTGGACTTCCAGCAGGCATGCGTGAGCGTGTTTGATAGGAGTGAATGGAGACAAATGGTTTTTAATACTTGACGTGCTGTTGGAGTGTGAGCAAAGTAACATTTATGAAAGGGTTCAGGGAAACCAGCAGGCCGGACTTGAGTCCTGGAGATGGGAAGTACAGTGCCTGCACTCTGAAGGAGGGGTGTTAATGTTGCAGTTTAAAAACTGTAGTGTAAAGCACCCTTCTGGCAAGACAGTGATGGAGTGAATGATGGTGAAAGTTTTTCTTTTTCGGGCCACCCTGCCTTGGTGGGAATCGGCCAGTGTGATAATAATAAAAAAATAATAATAAATATTGCAGCATCAGAAACACACTGCTAGTTGAAGAATATTCATGGTTTTACTGTACTGACCAAAATATAATGCCTGAAAAATACCAGTCTTGGAAAACCGAATACTTTATAATAAAAGGCTTCCTGTTTCACCGAGTTAATTTAAGACAGTGGCAGCTCGTCCACAGGTGCTGCAGAGCTGCAGACCCCCCAGATGCTCACTGCCAGATGTATGACTTCATCAACCTTATGCTAAAATAATTTGCAACTGAGAAATTTATTACAGGAAAAATCTGCTGTATGCTGGTTTCATTGTACAGTGGACCCCCGCATAACGATTACCTCCGAATGTGACCAATTATGTAAGTGTATTTATGTAAGGGCGTTTGTATGTGTATGTTTGTGGGTCTGAAATGGACTAATCTACTTCACAATATTTCTTATGGGAACAAATTCGGTCAGTACTGGCACCTGAACATACTTCTGGAGTGAAAAAATATCGTTAACCGGGGGTCCACTGTATTTATAAACTAATTTTTTTTTGAAACGAGATAAAAAAATTATTAAAAATAGAAGTTTGATGTACTGGCCTTACAAGCCGCCACTGATTTAAGACATAAGTAAGCTTTAGAAGGCAATGTCTAATTACCTATTTATTGTCTAATTATAGCAAAAGGTGCAGAGCTATGCTCATGTCCAGTCATGAGTATATAATCTATCATTTTTTCTACTTTTTACTGGTCGAGGTACGTACTACTTTTTCCTCTTTCACCCATCCTATTTTACTGTTCTGTCACTGAAAAACTGTCTAGTAGCCTTTCTGCACCTCTTCTTCAGTTTACAATGTTCTTCCTGCTTATGGTGTTCAGATATCCTCCTCCCCAATGATTACATATCTGTATTACTAACTCTATGGGTTCCACATACAGTATTGTTACTTTAGATTATTCAAAGTATTATATTATCATGAGACAACTCATCTATATTAAACTTAACATTCAAATAATTTTGCTTGAACTATACACATACACAATACTAAGTAGTTTGAAGCACTACTTATAGTATGCCAAAAATATTCTGCATAACCCTGGGCTTTTCAAAACGTATGAAGTGGAAGCATATTTAAGTTTTCAGCCTTTCTTCATAGCATTGCATTCTTTTCTTCTAGTTCTGGGAACCATTTTGTATTTCATCTCTAGAATGGTGTCTGCATTTAAGTGCAGACACCATTCTAGAGAAGGTCTAAATATAAACTACAAAATGACTCGGCATTAAAATTATGAGTAACAGATTGACAACATGGCAAAGTTATAACTATCTGCAGTGTCTTCAGTGCAAAAGATCAATAACCCCCTCCCCCCCAAAAAAATAGAAAAAAAATTAACTAAAACTATCCTCAATAGGTTATATGGGTAAATTATGTACCATACAATTTTTTAATCTGATTAGATTCTGTATATAATAAAATGTGTTTACCAGTTACAAGTAATTTTTTTATTAACTCAGAGCCCAAAGTTATACCTCTGCCTCGTACATTTTTGTGCAAGTCAAGGTTCTAATGCATGGGTGGTCAAAATACAACCTGCAGATCATATACAGTATGACCTGACAAATAATTCTATTTCACCCATCACTGTCTAATAATTTAGGAAAATATATACATAGCCTCCAATTATGAAAGCATTGAGGAAATGGTATGGTGATACCGACAAGATGTGGAAAAAGACACTTATGTACAGTTCAGGACATTTATTAGAGGAAACGTTTCGCCACGAGTGGCTTCTTTGAAGAAGCCACTCGTGGCGAAGCGTTTCACCTAATAAATGTCTTGAACTGTACATATGAAAGCATTCATTTTGATTTGATTATGTCCTAATCAGAATCACGTGTTAGGTAGTCATAGAAGCAAGACTTGGAAATACTTCACACACTTAACATCACCAAAATCTAACTTAACTCTTTGGTTAGTGAGAAGATGGTAATCAAAATATCAGGTCAAGGTTAGAAATTCTTTACATGTTGTCAAGTTTTGTAAACCATTGGTAATCAAAATATCAGCTCCAAGTTAGAAATTCTTTACATGTTGTCATGTTTTGTAAACCATTAACTTAATGTGAGATACAGAGTTGTTCATTAGGTCACAGGTGGCTAATCCTTTACCTGATATAACCTCATATGGTATGCTAGACATGTTTTCTCCAGCTGATAGGTAATTTAATTTGACTGAACAGGATGCTACTGCAATTTATCATTTTCAATGTCCATGTATTTTTTTGCTCCAGTATAAGAGGAGAGTACCTTTTAGATTATGTATGAATTTTAGCTTGATTTCAGGACATGTTTTTCTTTGGTTTCCCAGTGAGTGCATGTGAGAGCCACCTATGACCCAGAGTTTGTACCATAAAGTGCTTGCCAGGTAGCTCATGAGATCTCAATCTTCACTTTCTTCTCTTGGTTTCTTTGTTTACTTGAAGCCCAGGAGGAAGGTATAGGTCACTTCATCTACCATCTCCCACCTGGTAACTGCAAGTATCTGGTCTTGTTTGAGCTGCTTTTACTTTGTTTATATGTTTACCTGGAGTTTACCTGGAGAGAGTTCCGGGGGTCAACGCCCCCGCGGCCCGGTCTGTGACCAGGCCTCCTGGTGGATCAGAACCTGATTAACCAGGCTGTTGCTGCTGGCTGCACGCAAACCAACGTACGAGCCACAGCCCGGCTGGTCAGGAACCGACTTTAGGTGCTTGTCCAGTGCCAGCTTGAAGACTGCCAGGGGTCTGTTGGTAATCCCCCTTATGTATGCTGGGAAGCAGTTGAACAGTCTCGGGCCCCTGACACTTATTGTATGGTCTCTTAACGTGCTAGTGACACCCCTGCTTTTCATTGGGGGGATGTTCCATCGTCTGCCAAGTCTTTTGCTTTCGTAGTGAGTGATTTTCGTGTGCAAGTTCGGTACTAGTCCCTCTAGGATTTTCCAGGTGTATATAATCATGTATCTCTCCCTCCTGCGTTCCAGGGAATACAGGTTCAGGAACCTCAAGCGCTCCCAGTAATTGAGGTGTTTTATCTCCGTTATGCGCGCCGTGAAGGTTCTCTGTACATTTTCTAGGTCAGCAATTTCACCTGCCTTGAAAGGTGCTGTTAGTGTGCAGCAATATTCCAGCCTAGATAGAACAAGTGACCTGAAGAGTGTCATCATGGGCTTGGCCTCCCTAGTTTTGAAGGTTCTCATTATCCATCCTGTCATTTTTCTAGCAGATGCGATTGATACAATGTTATGGTCCTTGAAGGTGAGATCCTCTGACATGATCACTCCCAGGTCTTTGACGTTGGTGTTTCGCTCTATTTTGTGGCCAGAATTTGTTTTGTACTCTGATGAAGATTTAATTTCCTCATGTTTATCATATCTGAGTAATTGAAATTTCTCATCGTTGAACTTCATATTGTTTTCTGCAGCCCACTGAAAGATTTGGTTGATGTCCGCCTGGAGCCTTGCAGTGTCTGCAATGGAAGACACTGTCATGCAGATTCGGGTGTCATCTGCAAAGGAAGACACGGTGCTGTGGCTGACATCCTTGTCTATGTCGGATATGAGGATGAGGAACAAGATGGGAGCGAGTACTGTGCCTTGTGGAACAGAGCTTTTCACCGTAGCTGCCTCGGACTTTACTCTGTTGACGACTACTCTCTGTTTTCTGTTAGTGAGGAAATTATAGATCCATCGACCGACTTTTCCTGTTATCCCTTTAGCACGCATTTTGTGCGCAATTACGCCATGGTCACACTTGTCGAAGGCTTTTGCAAAGTCTGTATATATTACATCAGCATTCTTTATATCTTCTAGTGCATTTAGGACCTTGTCGTATTGATCCAATAGTTGAGACAGACAGGAGCGACCTGTTCTAAACCCATGTTGCCCTGGGTTGTGTAACTGATGGGTTTCTAGATGGGTGGTGATCTTGCTTCTTAGGACCCTTTCAAAGATTTTTATGATATGGGATGTTAGTGCTATCGGTCTGTAGTTCTTTGCTGTTGCTTTACTGCCCCCTTTGTGGAGTGGGGCTATGTCTGTTGTTTTTTGTAACTGTGGGACGACCCCCGTGTCCATGCTCCCTCTCCATAGGATGGAAAAGGCTCGCGATAGGGGCTTCTTGCAGTTCTTGATGAACACGGAGTTCCATGAGTCTGGCCCTGGGGCAGAGTGCATGGGCATGTCATTTATCGCCTGTTCGAAGTCATTTGGCGTCAGGATAACATCAGATAGGCTTGTGTTAACCAAATTTTGTGGCTCTCTCATAAAAAAATTGTTTTGATCTTTGACTCTCAGTCTGGTTAGCGGCTTGCTAAAAACTGAGTCATATTGGGACTTGAGTAGCTCACTCATTTCCTTGCTGTCATCTGTGTAGGACCCATCTTGTTTAAGTAGAGGCCCAATACTGGATGTTGTTCTCGACTTTGATTTGGCATAGGAGAAGAAATACTTTGGGTTTCTTTTGATTTCATTTATGGCTTTTAGTTCTTCCCGCGATTCCTGACTCCTATAAGATTCCTTTAGCTTGAGTTCGATGCTTGCTATTTCTCTGACCAGTGTCTCCCTACGCATTTCAGATATATTGACCTCTTTTAGCCGCTCTGTTATTCTTTTCCGTCGCCTGTAAAGGGAGCGCCTGTCTCTTTCTATTTTACATCTACTCCTTTTTCTTAAAGGAATAAGCCTTGTGCATACATCGAGTGCCACCAAGTTAATCTGTTCTAGGCATACGTTGGGGGTCTGTGTTGCTTAGTATATCTTCCCAGCTTATATCGGTTAGGACTTGGTTTACTTGGTCCCACTTTATGTTTTTGTTATTGAAGTTGAATTTGGTGAATGCTCCCTCGTGACTAGTCTCATTATGTCGGTCTGGGGCTCCACGCATACATGTCTGAACCTCAATTATGTTGTGATCTGAGTATATTGTTTTTGATATGGTGACATTTCTTATCAGATCATCATTGTTAGTGAAGATGAGGTCTAGTGTATTCTCCAGTCTAGTAGGCTCTATTATTTGCTGGTTTAAATTGAATTTTGTGCAGAGATTTAAAAGCTCGTTTGAGTGTGAGTTTTCATCAGAGCTGCCTCCTGGTGTTATTACTGCAACAATATTATTTGCTATATTCCTCCATTTTAGGTGCCTTAAGTTGAAATCCCCCAGGAGCAAGATGTTGGGTGCAGGAGCTGGAAGATTTTCCAGACAGTGGTCAATTTTTAACAGCTGTTCCTGGAATTGCTGGGATGTTGCATCCGGAGGCTTGTTGACTACCACAATGACTAGGTTTTGGTTCTCGACCTTTACTGCTAAAACTTCCACTACATCATTTGAGGCATTTAGCAGTTCTGTGCAAACAAGTGACTCTGCAATGTACAGGCCAACCCCCCCCCCCCCCCTTTTGCCTGTTCACTCTGTCACATCTGTATAGGTTGTAACCTGGGATCCATATTTCGTTGTCCAAGTGATCCTTTATGTGGGTCTCAGTGAAAGCCGCGAACATTGCCTTTGCCTCTGCAAGCAGTCCACGGATGAAAGGTATTTTGTTGTTTGTTGCTGGCTTTAGACCCTGTATATTTGTAAAGAAGAATGTCATCGGACTGGTGGTATTGTTGGTACGGGGGGGGGGGGGGATTTTTTTTCCGGCATTAGTATCTGTATCTGTTGGTTTGGAGTGGAGGCCATTGACTGTGGTTCCACTCCAGGAATGACTGGATTTGGTGTACGATTTCTGCCATTTCCTGCCAGTTTTTTTTTTCCTTCCTGGCACTAAAAAACCTCTCCCTCTTGAGTGGCTGTGGCTACCCAGGTTTTCCCATGGCCTGGACGTTTTGCATCTTTTTGTACCCTTTAGATGGTGTGCCTGGCAATTTAAGTTATAGCACAGTCTTTCCTGTACTGAAGAGGTACACATTTCAGGGTGAAAAAGCTTACAGGAAGGGAGTTTGCATTTTCCTGTTGTCATATGGGCATGGCATTTTCTAGGGTTGTCATAGTTGCACGTCCCGTCTGTTTTTCCAGATTTCCCATGTCTGCAGATACCAAGTGCATAGTATGTGCACAGGCTTGGTTTCCATTTGCCTTGGGTTTCTGTGACTATTTCCTGTTGGTGCATGTTTCCCTGTCTTATTCCTATCCTCCCTAGCACCAACAATGGAGCTCCCGCCACTTGTTTTTGGTAATATATCCTCACTATAGCTAGTGGAGTCCTCTTGTTTGCTATTTCCTGTGGTATTTCTAGTTTGCAATATTGGTTTTATCTTATCCTTGACTACACTTGTTTCCCCACTATGGCTCCTTTCCCCTATGAGGTCGTTTATATGTATTCCTTCCTGCGTTTAATTCCCGACTACCTGGACAAAATCTCCAGCTTCACCATTACTGTCTCCCAGGACAGCACCTCCAGCTTCACCATTACTGTCTCCCAGGACAGCACCTCCAGCTTCACCATTACTGTCTCCCAGGACAGCATCTCCAACTTCACCATTACTGTCTCCCAGGACAGCACCTCCAGCTTCACCATTACTGTCTCCCAGGACAGCACCTCCAGCTTCACCATTACTGTCTCCCAGGACAGCACCTCCAGCTTCACCATTACTGTCTCCCAGGACAGCACTATCAGCCCCACATTTACTGACTACCAGGACATCACCTCCAGCCTTACAGTTTCTGACTACATGGCCAGACTTTTTATGTTCCCATCTGTTGTAGAAAGCTTCCAGGTTGTCTATGAAAGCAGCTTTGATGTTGTCCTCTTTTAATACCCTTGTGATTTTAGTCCACAGATTTTCCTCATTTGGGCATACCCAAAAACACTTCCCTGTTTTAATACTGCTTGTAGCTAGTTCTTGGATATCTGCACAAGGGGCGTGACACCAATTTCCACAAAAATGACAATTTATCCATGTGGAAGCCCGTTTGTTTGATTGACTGCAGACTACACACAGCTTCATAATGATTTGAGTGGTTGATTTACTGTAATTTTACTAGCAACCTCTTGAATACTCTATTAATAACCTCCTTAAATGAAGCTCTAGCTATTTGTATTTCTATTTCTAACTAATTGGACAGCTTACCGTGTACGTTCCTGATTTATATTTATTGTTTGTGTTTGATAAGGGCGCCTACAACCCCATCCGTTTACAGTCTGCTTTATTGTCCAACGAAACCGTTTGAAACCAGTACCAGTGCTGGTAGTTATTTTCTCATTTTTTTGTACCTGACTTTGCTTTACTCACTTTTTAGCTAATATCAATAACGAATGAAATCTATGTAAAAATGGAACATATGAGTTTGAGATATTAAAAATGTTCAATTTTACATCTCAAATGTGTGGGGCCTGCAAAGCTTATCAAAGTATTTTTGGAGAAAAATGGAGAGGGGGCAGGGAGGAAAAGGCAAAATAGTATGGGGAGTAGATTATAAGGGTCAAAATCTACAAACTGTAATCCCTGTGTTAGGTAAATAGCCATTTATCACTAGGACATTTATAAACTGTGGCTATGTTTTGCTCAGCATGAATTTTGTTTTGTTGCATGTAATTAAATACTGTTTAAGAATAAAAAATAATCATTGTAATAGATCTACTGGCTATGCCAGTGATGCTATCACCACTGCTCTTTACCACTGCTAGAACTGCTATTAGTGCCAATACTGCCATTGCTACATGCTGGTGTTGCTGTCACTGCTTCCACTAGCTCTTGCATCTGCCATTGCCATTACTGGTACTATAACTACTGCTGCCACTACTGCCACTGGCACATGATGGTGCTCCTTCTAGTGCTGCCCCCACTACTGCTAGTGTTACCACCACTGATTTTGCTACTGCCAACACTGTTATTGCCACCACTGCCCTTGCCACTACAGCTCTTCTACTACCACCATCACTTTTGTTGCTCCTGCTACCACCTTCCACTTCTCTTGTTGCTACTGCTGCTGCTACCCACCCCAGCTCTTCTTGCTGCTACTGATGCCACCCACCCCAGCTCTTCTTGCTGCTGCTGATGCCACTCATCCCAGCTCTTCTTGCTGCTACTGATGCCACCCACCCCAGCTCTTCTTGCTGCTATTGATGCCACCCACCCCAGCTCTTCTTGCTGCTATTGATGCCACCCACCCCAGCTCTTCTTGCTGCTGCTGATGCCACCCACCCCAGCTCTTCTTGCTGCTACTGATGCCACCCATCCCAGCTCTTCTTGCTACTACTGAAGCCACCCACCCCAGCTCTTCTTGCTGCTACTGAAACCACCCACCCCAGCTCTTCTTGCTGCTACTGAAGCCACCCACCCCAGCTCTTCTTGCTGCTATGCTACTGAAGCCACCCACCCCAGCTCTTCTTGTTGCTACTGAAGCCACCCACTCCAGCTCTTCTTGCTGCTACTAATGCAACCCACCCAGCTCTTCTTGCTGCTACTGATGCCACCCACCCCAGCTCTTCTTGCTGCTACTAATGCCACCCACCACACCCCTTCTTGCTGCTACTGATGCCACCCACCCTAGCTCTTGTTGCTGCTACTGATGCCACCCACCCCAGCTCTTATTGCTGCTACTGATGCCACCCACCCCAGCTCTTATTGCTGCTACTGATGCCACCCATCCCAGCTCTTATTGCTGCTACTGATGCCACCCACCCCAGCTCTTATTGCTGCTACTGATGCCACCCATCACTGCTCTTGTTGATACTGCTGCTGTTGCTACTCCTGCACTTGCAACTGTGGGTTACCACACCATTCTTATAATTGATGGTAGTGTTGCCACCACTATTCTTACAATTGATGGTAGAGCTGCCAACATTATTCTTACTACTGATTGTTGTCTTGCCACCACTATTCTTACAAATGATCGTAGTGTTGCCACCGCTATTCTTACAATTGATGGTAGTGTTGCCACCACTATTCACACGAGTATATGTATCATTTATTTAGCAAGTTTAAGCTTTTTAAAAGTGGTGGAGTGTGCTGTCTAGCACAGGTAAAGAGTGTTGTTGGGGATACATGGTATCATATCTTAGAAAGATGCCTACTGATTTTTAAATTTTCTTCGATATATGCTGGATGTGGGACTTTAACCCTTAAACAGTCGAAACGTATATATACATATGTATGTTCTCTCACATAGCGCCCCAAATTTTTTGAGAAAAAAAAAAAAAGTTTTTTTTAATAGGAAAAAAGAGCATATGGTACCCAGGCGTCCCCAATTTTTTTCATATGGAACACAGTGAGTGTGCACACCCATTCTCTCATGTCAAGGCGACTCAGGGTTATAGTGCCAATGTTGAAGGACAATGGAAACATATACAGTGGACCCTCGACCAACGATGGCATCGATTAATGATAAATCCGACTAGCAATACATTTTAACACAAAAATTTTGCCTCGACTAGCACTAAAAAACTCTACCAACACTATTTGTTCCGTCTGAGACACGTCCACTTCTGGCCAGTGTTTACAAGCCAGCCAGCCACCATGGTCGCTTCCAAGTATACATTCGGAACATTTAATATTATCACAGCCTTTTTACTGATTGCACCTGCAAAATAAGTCACCATGGGCCCCAAGAAAGCTTCTAGTGCCAAACCTACAGCAAAAAGGGTGAGAATTACTATGGATATGAAGAAAGAGATCATTGTTAATTATGAAAGTGGAGTGCGTGTCTCCGAGCTGCCCAGGTTGTACACAAAACCCCAATCAACCATCGCTACTATTGTGGGCAAGAAAATGGCAATCAAGAAAGCTGTTCTTGCCAAAGGTGCAACTATGTTTTCGAAACTGAGATCGCAAGTGATAGAAGATGTTGAGAGACTGTTATTGGTGTGGATAAACGAAAAGTGGTGATGTGAGTGAATTTAAGGCCAGCAAAGGTTGGTTTGAGAGATTTAAAGGGAAGGGAAGTAACCCCAGAAAAGGACTTGCCACCTCAAGTCATAATGGAAGGGGATTCCCCTTCTAAATACTAAGACCATCAACACTCTCCCCTCCTCCCATCCCATCAATCATCACCAGATCTTCAATAAAGGTAAGTGTCATGTAACTGTGCATGTCTTCTTCAGTTTGTGTGTATTAAAATTAATATTTCATGTGGTAAAAACAATTTTTTTTTCATACTTTGGGGTATCCTACACGGATTAATTTGATTTCCATTATTTCTTATGGGGAAAATTAACTTGACTAACGATGAGCTCTCAGGAACGGATTAATAGCGTTAGTCGAGGGTCCATTGTATGTATATACAGTGGACCCCCGCTTAACGATCACCTCCAAATGCGACCAATTATGTAAGTGTATTTATGTAAGTGCGTTTGTACATGTATGTTTGGGGGTCTGAAATGGACTAATCTACTTCACAATATTCCTTATGGGAAAAAATTCGGTCAGTACTGGCACCTGAACATACTACTGGAATGAAAAAAGTTCGTTAACCGGGGGTCCACTGTATATGTTTGGAGAGCTACGTGAGAGAACGTGTATATATATGTTTGGACCGTTTCAGGGTTAAGATTACAGTCAAGGAGAAGACCTAGAAATTTACCCTCAATGTGTCTTGTAATAGGGGAACCATTTATCGATATATTAAGTTGGATACTTAAGGCTCCATTTCCAAACATTAAGTATGTCTTGTCTATGTTGAGAGTTCACTGGTCATCATCCAAGTACGTGTATATATTTTTAGCAGCTCGTTGTTTAGTGTCTAAGCATAACTGGGTTTGAGTGGAAGTAGACTTAGTGTCATCTGCAAATAGAACTGGTTTAACTCGTTCAGGGTTTCCGACGTACTAGTACGTCTTACGCACCAGGGTTATTGATGTACTAGAACTCGTAAATTGTAGCGCCTTCAAATCTAGCGAGAGAAAGCTAGATTTGAAAGAATGAGTCTATATGGTGAGTGTGCACAGTATAAAAAGAATCCTGCAGCACACAGCATATAATGAGAAAAAAAACTTTGACCATGTTTTTGGTTTAAAACAGCGACTTTGCATTGTATTTTCGTATGGTATTTATCAAATCAAAGTTTATTCTCTATAAGTATTACAATGCGGGGTTTACAGATTTTGGTTGTGTGGTTTACATGTAATAAAATACTAATTACATAGGGGGCCACTAGAACACCTTGCAAGGCTAGGCATTTCAGGCAAACTTAGATTAATTCTTAACACTAAATTATTACAAATTGTGGAGTAAGTTGACTAAATACTAAGTGACTAAATACTAGTTTGTGAGTTTAGCAATGTGAATGCTTTTGTTTTGGCACAATACATAGTTTCTATATTGGAGTATCACAGGCAAACTTGTGACTAGTTAGGAATCATTATTTTAAGATTAAGATACGTATTTCTGTGCTTATAGTCAAATGGGCGAGTTTAAGTGTGAACCACCAGGTGGTTTACATGTAGTTAGTTGACGGGGCGTATCAGGGATATAAGATGTTTTCTAACGGTAGTTTTGAAGGTGATGAATGTGTCTGCAGTTCTAGAGCTTTCAGGTAGGGTGTTCCTGATTTTAGGGCCTTTGACATACATTGAATTTTTGTATAGATTTAGTCGGACACGGGGAATGTCATAGATATGTTTGTGTCTGGTGTTATGCTTGTGGGTCCTGTCACAACTATCAAGAAAGCATTTTAGATCAAGGTTTAATATTGGAATTTAAGGTCCTGTATATGTAGATTGCACAGTAGTAAGTGTGGATGTTCTGAAGAGGGAGTAAGTTTAGATCTATGAAGAGTGGGGGGGGGGTGTTGCCAGGGATGGGATTTAGTGATTATTCTTACTGCGGCTTTTTGTTGAGTTATTATTGGCTTTAGGTGTATTGCTGCAGTTGAACCCCAAGCACAAATAGCATAGGTGAGGTATGGATAAATGAGTAAATGGTATAGTGTGAGAAGGGCATTTTGCAGCACATAGTATAGTATCTTGGAGAGGATCCCAACTGTTTTGGATACTTTTTTTGATGTGTGTTGGATATGGGTGCTGAAATTCAGGTTGTTGTCGAGGGATAGGCCTAGGAATTTGCCCTCTTTATTTCTGGCAATTAGAGTGCTGTCAATCTTAATGTTTAGTTGTGCAGCACCTGCTCTGCTACCAAACATAATATAGTAGGTTTTGTCTGTGTTAAGTGTAAGCTTATTGGCTGTCATCCAAGTTGATATTTTGAGCAGCTCCTCATTAACAATGGTGTTGAGAGTGGCAAGATTAGGGTGAGAGATGACAAGTCATGTCGTCAGCAAAGAGAATGGGTTTCAGGTGTTGGGATACGTTTGGAAGATCATTGATGTAAATGAGGAAGAGCAGGGGTCCAAGGACACTTCCCTGTGGAACTCCAGTATCAAGTGGCCGTGTTAATGATGCTGTGTCTTTAATGGTGACATACTGAGACCTATTAGTAAGGTAGGATTTGAAATATGCTTGTATTCTAGTTTTCCTGGTCTCATTTTACAGAAATTGAGATGATTTTGATTGGTTTCACAATGAAAACTACCTTGAAATTGAGCTCAAAGTAGCAGAAATGTTCGATTTTTACCAAAGTTTAAAAGTAAACAAATCATGCTATGCGTCCAATACACGTCAACTGGTGAGTCTAATATTCTTTCACAAGTGTGCTGATATTATTTATACCATTTCTACACTAATGCAGTAGTCTGCATAACAGTAAATTTTCTATTTTTTGTGAAATAAAAATTCAAAGTGGAAAGCAAAAGAAATGTAAGAGGGGTCTGGGGACCTGACTAATGAACAGAGAAAATGTTATTTTAGTGCCAGGAATGTGTCTTCTTTATTCTGGACCCTATTTGGAAATTGGCATCTTTTGAAACTTGTGTGAAATTGGCAAAATTGCCAATTTTTTACTACTTTATTGGATAGTTGAAATCAATAAATGGGTGGTTTCTTGTACTTATTCAATAGAAAAAATGGAGTTCTAGCAAAATAGTTATGATTTTTGTCAACTATTATACTGGAATGGGCTGAAAATGGGGCTCAAAGTGGGCGAAATCGCCAATGCATAAACACTGTCGAGACCGCTAACTTCACGAGAACGTAATTCCATAAGTTTTCCATAAATTTCATACTTTTGGTGTCATAATGATCGGGAAATGATTCTCCATTTCATAAAAAATAATTTTTTTCCGAAAAATTTTCGACCCTGAAAACAAGTTTAGGAGAGGGCCTCTCGACCCTGAAAGGGTTAAGGAATTGGATGCACTGGGGTGATCACTGATGTAGATAAGAAAGAAGAGTGGGCCTAGGACACTACCCTGGGGCACTGACAGCTACAGGCTAGATAGTGGAGTCAACTTCATTTGTGTATACATACTGGTGTCTATCGTTAAGGCAAGATTCTAGATAATCGAGGGAATGTCCTCTGATGCAGTAATGACCACATTGTGGTCCACTGTATCAAATGTTTTCTGTAGGTCAATGAAGAGCCCCGGATGATATTAATTTTTACCGAGGGCTGTATATATTAGTTCAAGCATTTGTACTTTTTTTTTATCTAAACCCAAACCGGCAGGGGTTAAGTATGTTGTTGGATATAAGGATCAAAGTCATTTGTGTATTATTTTTTTTAATATTTAGAAAGAAAGGATGAGGGCAACCTTTGCTGTATTGAGTATGGATGGGAATGTCAAGTACTCTACAGATTTTTTAAACAGTGTTGCAATAATGGGTGACAGCACATGAGCAGCTTTTTTATACGTGAATGGTGGCAAGCTATCTAGATCTGCTTTGTTTTTTAATGATTTAATGAGTGAGACTTCAGTAGAATTAGTTGGAGCTAGATACAGAGTACAGTGGAACCTCATTTTTCAGCTGCTGCGTTCATTGGCCGATTCGTATTTAGGCCAGTTTTTCGGTAGAAATTTTGCTCCACATTTTGGCCGTTGCCTTGTACATCGGCCATATTAGATGTGTCAGCCTGCCTCCCGCCGGGACGCCTCACATAGGCGAGTCAGTCTCCCTTTGTCTGTCAGCAAGTGAGCATATATTCCGTGCATTCATCCAAACATTTCCTTAAAATCAAATCAACACTCGCTTCTATCCTGGCAAAGAAAGAACAAATAAAGGAAGTTGATGTGGCGAAAGGGGTAAACATGTTAATGAAAGAGAGATCACAAACAAATGAAGATGTGGAGAAGCAGTTGTTGTGGATCAGGGAAAAACAGTTAATGGGAGATAGTGTTTCAGAGATGATCACTTGTGAAAAGGCAAGACAGCTGCATGTGGATCTCATTAAGAAAATGCCTGGTACTAGTGACATTAATGAATTTAAGGCCAGCAGAGGCTGGTTTGAGAAATTTTAGAAGCATAGTGGCATACAGTGTTGTAAGGCATGGTGAGGATGCAAGTTCAGACAAATGTGTGGCTGAAAAATTTGTGCAGGAATTCAAGGGGTACATACAGACTGAAGAATTCCAACCCCAACAAGTGTTCAATTGTGATGAAACAGGCCTCTTTTGGAAGAAAATGCCAAGGACCTACATCACAGAGGAGGAAAAGGCACTGCCAGGACACAAGCCTATGAAAGACAGGCTAACTCTTGTTCTGTACTAACGCTAGTGGAGATTTCAAAGTGAAGCCTTTACTCGTGTATCACTGAAAATCCCAGTGTGTTCAAGAAAAACAATGTTGTCGCAAGTAAATTGTGTGTGATCTGGAAAGCTAATCATAAGGCATGAGTCACGAGGCAAATTTTCACTGACTGAATCCATGAAGTGTTTGGCCAGTGTGTGAAAAAACACCTCCAGGAAAATAAATTGCCACTCAAGTGCCTCCTGGTAATGGACAATGCTTTTGCTCATCCTCCAAACTTGGCAGACCAATTGTCTAGGGATTTCTCTTTTATAATAGTGAAGTTCTTGCCTCCTAACACCATTCCTCTCGTCCAGCCCATGGACCAGCAGGTCATTTCTAACTTCAAAAAATTCCACACCAAAGCAGTGTTTCAAAAGTGCTTGGAAGTGACCTCAGACACCGAATTGACCCTAAGAGTGTTCTGGAGGAATCACTTCAATATCTAAAACTACATAAGCCTTATAGGTAAGGCTATGTCCTCGAGAAGGATTTTGAAGGGTTTAAGGCTGACCATGAAAACCCTCTGCCTGTTATGGAATCTATTGTGGCACTGGGGAAGTCCATGGGGTTGGATGTGAGTAGCGAGGATGTGGAAGAGCTGGTGGAGGACCACAGGGAAGAGCTAACCACTGAAGAGCTGCAACACCTTCAACTGGAACTGCAATAGACCACAGCTGAGGAACGTGAATCAGAGGAGGAGGAACAGAGAGGGAAGGATGTGCCTTCTTCAGTGATTAAGAACATTTGTGCAAAGTGGAATGAGGTGAAAACCTTTGTGAAATATCATCCTGACCAAGCTGAAACAAGCCATATCTGCAACATGGTCAGTGACAAAACCTTGTCCCATTTTAGGCAAATCTTTAGAGACCCCAGAAGCAGAGCACTTTGGACAGTTATTTTGTGCAACAGGGGTCCAGTGACTTGAGCTGGTCCTAGTGGCATTAGAAGACAAAGAAGGGAAGTAACCCCAGAGGGGGCTTTGATACCTAAAGTCCTTATGCAGGGAGATTCCCCTTCCAAACAATAATCTGCCCTCCCTCTCTCCTCTTCCCTGTCTTCCATAAGCCAACAAAAGTCTTCAATAAAGGTATGTAATAGTGATTTAAATGTTCTTAATTTATTTTATTTAGTTCTCATTGTTTTGTGTATGTGAATATTTTTAGTTGTCTGGAATGGATTAATTGTATTTACAGTAATTCCTGTGGGAAATATTGTTTCGAATTTAGGCCATTGCAAATTTAGGCTGACCTGGAACGGATTATGGCTGAAAAACGAGGTTCCACTGTATCCGAGTAGTTGCCAGTGAGGTAGTTTGGCTGGGTATTAGAGCTAGGAATTTTGCTTGCGAGCTTTGATCCTACGGTAGAGAAGACATTAAATTTGTTGGCCATGTCTATAAGCTGTATGTGAGGTTCATCTGGTTTAGTTAAGTTTACCTCTCTGTTTCTAGACAGTTTTCTAGAGCCCAAAATTTTGGAGAGGGTTTGCCAAGTCAACATTATTGCTGTCAGCTAACTCTCTCTGCCAATGTCACCTAATGCTAATATTAAATTAATTACCGATGACTAGTCATGCAGGAAAAATGAGATCTTTCTCAAGTCTTGAGGCAATTTACACAAGTCGGTTATGAGAAAGGTGGGGTAGTGGTCTGTTGTGTTGTTTGTGATTATACCTGCTTGTAGTGGAGATGTGTTGGTCCAGATATGGTCAAGTAATGAGGCACTTTTCTCAGATTCTTGTTGGCTTAGTTACAGAAGGTAATAGCAAACAGTTCATGGTGTTTGTGAAATTAGTTACTGGAGGGTCAGTTGCTTGGATGAGGGTTATGTTGAAGTCTCTGTAAGTATCAGGTGGTGTTTGTTCAACTGAGTCGGTTATCATGTTTCTAAGGTTACCACTAAAAGTATTTGTGTGTGGTAATCTGTACCTGGAGTTTGCCTGGAGTTCCGGGGTTCAACGCCCCTGCGGCCCGGTCTGTGACCAGGCGGCCTGGTGGGTCAGAGCCTGATCAACCAGGCTGTTACTACTGGCTGCACGCAATCCAACGTACGAGCCACAGCCCGGCTGGTCAGGTACCGACTTTAGGTGCTTGTCCAGTGCCTGCTTGAAGACAGCCAGGGGTCTATTGGTAATCCCCCTTATGTATGCTGGGAGGCAGTTGAACAGTCTCGGGCCCCTGACACTTACTGTATTGTCTCCTAACATGCTAGTGACACCCCTGCTTTTCATTGGGGGGGGGATGTTGCATCGTCTGCCGAATCTTTTGCTTTCGTTGAGAGTGATTTTCGTGTGCAAGTTCAGTACTAGTCCCCCTAGGATTTTCCAGGTTATAGGCTTTTTAATTTTTCTTTTAAGTGAATTTAGCTATTTTATCACCATTGTCATCCCTTGTGCAAGTAAATTTCATGCATTCAAGTTCATCAGACTAGTAAATGGCAGTGCCTCCTCCTAGCTGGTCAGGCCTGCAGTTATGTATGGCTATGTTACCAGGTATGGCAAATATCTGTCAAATTTTGTTTAAGCCAGGTTTCAGCAAGAATAATGAGTTATACTAGCATTTAGAGACTTCAGTAATGCAAGGATGTCATCATAGTGATCTAACATTATAGTTGAAAACTGTAATGATCTTGCTGGCACTGAGTAGAGTTTTAGCCTGACTAGCGGTGTAGTAATGGCAATTACTGTTAGGATTATTTGTGCAGTTCAATAAGAGGCTGATAACAGGATCGATATTTGCATTCATAAGAGGCACGTAGAGAAATGAGCTATTGCAATTATCAAAAAAAAATAAAAAACATTTACTGTTAACCACTAACAAATATGAATATATGAACTAAGATAATTATTTTAAAGCTAAAAATGAAGTAGCTACTAAATATAAAAATTAAAACAAAAACAACATAACACTTTAGCACCTGATTTAGCACATTAATGTGGCTACGTAAACTATGTATATTGTCAGTAGCAAATGATAGCAAAATAGTCCATTTGTTATGAGATGGACTTTAAATAGTTTTACCAGACACTGACACTATTAACAGTATGTAATTTGTAAATACACATGAATTTATATGGACACACTGAACAAATCAATAAAACTTAGAGCAAAATAAGGTTTGCTGGTTAAAAAATTATGCAACTATAAAACTATTCCACAACAGTTTGATACAAGTTAAAAAGACTGTGTACCCTTTAATGGTGCTATATGTACATAAATGCAATTGTAGAGCCTAGTGTAGGTACAGTCAGCATTTCAAGCAACAATTTATATAAAACTGCTCTCAAGAATTTTCATATCAACAATAGTAAGCTTTACTCAAGATAAATTTACATAAGTATTTACAGGCTGCTGCTTTAAATCTATGCAAAGTTTGCATTATGAATACAATTTTGATAGCTTTTAAAGAGTTAACCTAGGATAACCCAATAATGCCAAATGATAATATAAATGAAGCAAACATCCAACACAGATAAAGACTGGGCAACCCCAGATCCAAAAATTTAATGACCCAAAAACCCCACATCTCTGGCAAACAATTATGTATTTTTTTTATTAACACATCGGCTGTTTCTCATCAAGGTAGGGTGGCCCAAAAAAGGAAAACTTTCATCATTCACTCAAACACTGTCTTGCCAGAAGCACACTTACACTACAGTTATAAAACTGCAACATTAACACTCCTTAAGTTAATGATAAAACTGTGTCTTCTATATTAGGTAAGACAACCAATTAAACTGAACAAATGCCGAATAGCCAACATCAAAGCGGTGTGATTAATAAACCACCAAGGGTCATTAAGGCTGCACATAACCAGATCAAAAATATTTTTATCATTAAAATAGGGATGAAAGTAAACTCATTGTGTACACTCTCCAGGTAAACTCTAGGTAAACACTCATGGAGACATAACCTATGTGTATATACTATGTGCCAGATCATCCAGTCTGTGATGGCCTTGTAGGTGTGTGGGTCACTAACAGCAACAGCCTGGTTAGCAAAGCAATCACGAAAGCATTGCCTTAGGCTGTGCTGTGACAGTGGAACCCCCAAAATCAGTCATGAGCATATCACAGGTACAGGTATGTAGCAATCATGAGCCAACATCTAACAGGTTTTTACCAACAAACACTACCCCAAGAAAGAAGTGTGCAAGAAATGAACAGTGAAAAACTTTTAAGCAAACTGCCAGTAGGCTTGATGCAGTGTTCTTCCATTCTTGTTCCTATAATGTGAAGAAAAACATCAGTATTTTTATTAAAAGAAAAATGTGCTAAACCTGTATGGATCATACAGCAACAAACACCAGCAGTTATCTTGTTGCCCATTGCAATAACCACACGCCAAAACCGAACAACTCTTCCATAATCTGAACTACTGTATATCCACAACTCTTCTATAATCTGAACTACTGTATATCCAATCATACAATGTTTTGGAACAGAATTTCATTTTAACAAAGTATCGAGCTGCTATAAAAATTAAAATTGTTCTCATTTCTGATATTAACAAGTGTAATGTCAAATTTGGATGTGATGGTACCATAATTCATGCTAATATTAATTTTATTAGGGTAATCTTCAAGTGTAATTACAAACAGTAGTATGTATTTGTACAATGGTTCTTATGTTAAGGCTATACATATGTATTACATTTAGATTTAAAATACAATAACCCAGTAAATGCCTCTAAAATAAAAAAATACGATAGTAAAATTATCACTAGTAAATTAATTTAAATGACAGGTTAATGATAACCACACAAAATCCCTACAGTACTGTAGTACTTTGAAGTATCAAACAAGGTAGAACTGCTTATTACTCATTTCACAAGAGTAATATATACTGTATACAAGTTAGGTACATATACGTACATAAGACTCGTTTACTAAAACACCCAAAACCCCTTCAACTTGTAATTTACAATTCATAAGGATGTTAATGACAATTAACATGCAGAAGTATGTAGTTATGAAAGCCTTAGAATACCATGCTATTACTAAGAATTAGGATGCAATTTCCTCAAGGCAATACCCATAACCAATAACAAGTAACAGCAACACCAACAAGTGTGTTAAAATGAAGATATGAGTAAATGGCAACCATGTAATTTGCTGTATCTGAATCTATTCAATCAATCTGCCAAACAGAAAATCAATGAATCAATATGAAATGTGTAATACTTTGTAAATGACTGTTCATTAGCTACCGGTCTTACTGTACTTATGATTATATTATTACAATCAAAAACTTATGACTGTAGTTAATTGTCCTTAATAGTCTAAATCTTTAACATTTAAGAAACAGGATTAGTGTGCCTGAAGTGCAGTGCATAATTAGTGGTTTTCTTTTATGCCTACCAATGTTTTATTACATGTAAACTACATTATTTGTCCTACATAAAGAAATTATATGCACCAGCTGACTGCCACCTTACACAGGCTTACTGCCACCACACCAACTATCACTACACTGACCTCATCTCATTTACATTTACTATGGTAAATATATGCTGGTCAATGTTTTTTGCAAATTATAAATCAGAAAACTGTGGAGTTTGTGTATATAACCTGCTGAAAGTGAGGGGACTGACACACTGACAGACCATCACCTGTCACCAAGAAAATGAGCAGCTCACCTTCAAGCAAGTGAAACTCTGTCATTGTGCCAGTGTGTGTGATCACAAGGACGTAACTGTGATCAATAAAGAAGGGTTTCATATCGTGAGAAATATCAAAATGGTACACTAAACAGGAAATCGTTTCGAGGGCTTCCATTTGTGCCCTACCTTATCGCAGAACTCCTCCCCACAGGCTGAAAAAACATGATATTCAGCACTCAGGCGACCACCTCGCCTAGTACCTGGCAAAGAAGAAGTTCATATTATCTCCTTACCGCGTCTCTCGACCCCCTGCAGGAGTTATACAGCTAAAATTGACGGGCCACCCCCTCCCAAGTCCTCCCCACTAAGCCAAAACACAACCACACGTCAATATTTCTATCCTTGTCGTTTTTCTCTTATGCTGTCCCAGGGTATTTTCCAGTAGTTCAACTATTTAATTATAATATATCTGAAGAAAAATTCAGTCCGATCAATAATAAGTCGAAATAAAGCACAAATACTAATTGTTTTACTCACTCTCTCTCACAGATCAGAACGAAAATGGCGTCTACTTAGCGCATGCGCAGCTGAGACACTTCATGAAACACTACGGTAACAAGAACATGGCTACTTACACTACCTAACTTATCACGACTCTCGTCAAATCTACTGATATTTCTTTATCTTTATAAATCCTACTTTTAATAAAATCACCATTATTTGTTCGTACCGATAATGGGTTATGTACAAGATATAAACAAACTCTTAAGTAGCTGTGAGGATACATACACCAAGAGTTATGTCTCAGTACTTAATTTGTGTTAGAGGCATTAAAGTATTCTTGACAGAGGGTGAAGACTATGTGCAGCCTTAATGACAAACTAAACCAAGCAGTTACAAACTATCAACAAACAATCCTGAATAACGTAATTCCCAGCCAAAATAACTGACCATTTATTACGTAACTATTATGGAGATAGACAATTTACCTTAAACATCTATTGGTGAGGTTTAAAGTAAATCTGGAAGATGTTGCAGCACACCATGAAGTTAATAGTGAGGGTGTAAATATTATGGTCATACAGACACACTGGAAGAGGACACTTGTATACAATGGAAATAAGTCGCTTGTTCTGACTCTTTTGGGTTATCCTAGGTAATTTACACTGATAATTGTACTTGTGTACATGTGCCTAAATAAACTTACTCAATTTAAAACTATTAATAATGTTTCGCCACGAGTGGTTTCATCAGCTGTAAGACACGTGTGCAACTGTTAGGGATCTTTATTTCGAAACGTTTCGCCTACACAGTAGGCTTCTTCAGTCGAGCACAGAGGAGTATGCAGAAGTAGTAGAGATGTGAAGACGATGTAATCAGTCCATCTCTGATTGTTCCAGACTATGGAACAAAACTCTGGCTGAGGGACTGACTACCTCAAAGCTACGTCTTCAAGGGTGATGGACTGATATCGTCTTCACATCTCTACTGCTGCATACTCCTCTGTACTTGACTGAAGACGCCTACTGTGTAGGCGAAACGTTTCTGAATAAAGATATCTAACAGCTTCTCTCAGGAACTTGCAGTAAGTGTTCACTTTTTTCACGATCCAAGGGTCAGGAGTCCCACTGAAGCGAAGTTGTAGCATGGCGATAAGCTCCTCTATTTGTTGATCTTTTTCAAATTCAAATTCAAAGTTTATTCTCTATAAAGATTACAATGTTGAATTTACAGAATTTGGTTGTTGTGTGGTTTACATGTAGTTAAATAATGATTACAGAGTGTACCACTAGAACGCCTAGCATGGCTAGGCATTTCGGGCAGACTTAGTTTAATTCTTTATTTTAAAATATTACAACTTATGAGGTAAGTTGGTATTATGGCTAAGTGACTAAATACTAGTTTGTGAGTTTAGCAATGTGAATGCTTTTGTTTTGGCACAGTACATAGTTTCAGTATTGGAGTATCACAGGATTCATTATTTTAAGTTGAGATTAATATTTCTGTTCATGGTCAAATGAGTGAGTGAGTATAAGTGTGAACCACCAGGTGGTATTCGTGTAGTTAGTTGATGGGGTGTATCAGGGAGATAAGATGTTTTCTAATGGTAGTTTTGAAGGTGATGAATGTGTCTGCAGTTCTAGAGTTCTCAGGTAGGGTGTTCCAGATTTTAGGGCCTTTGACATACATTGAATTTGTAAAGGTTTAGTCGGACATGGGGAATGTCGTAGAGATGTTTGTGTCTGTTGTTGACCTTCTGGACCTTTAAATTTGGTGCAGCAGCCCTTCGCTTCATTGTAACTTTGTGATGTGTTGTCCCTTGTAGAACCAGAAGAGTTGTCTCGTCTTAATTATCAACATTTCGGTATTGTATACCATTTTCATATTGACTCTAACGTAATAAGACTCATAAAGCCATTCGTGGCAAAACGTTTATATATATATATATATATATATATATATATATATATATATATATATATATATATATATATATATATATATATATATATATATATATATAATCTGAACTGTACACAAATGTCCCTTTTAACATGGCAAGAAACAAATTGCGGATGGATGTAAAAAAAAAAAAAATGCAAAGAAAAGCACTACAGAGTAAAGTCCGAGGCAGCTACGGTGAAAAGCTCTGTTCCACAAGGCACAGTACTCGCTCCCATCTTGTTCCTCATCCTCATATCCGACATAGACAAGGATGTCAGCCACAGCACCGTGTCTTCCTTTGCAGATGACACCCGAATCTGCATGACAGTGTCTTCCATTGCAGACACTGCAAGGCTCCAGGCGGACATCAACCAAATCTTTCAGTGGGCTGCAGAAAACAATATGAAGTTCAACGATGAGAAATTTCAATTACTCAGATATGGTAAACATGAGGAAATTAAATCTTCATCAGAGTACAAAACAAATTCTGGCCACAAAATAGAGCGAAACACCAACGTCAAAGACCTGGGAGTGATTATGTCGGAGGATCTCACCTTCAAGGACCATAACATTGTATCAATCGCATCTGCTAGAAAAATGACAGGATGGATAATGAGAACCTTCAAAACTAGGGAGGCCAAGCCCATGATGACACTCTTCAGGTCACTTGTTCTATCTAGGCTGGAATATTGCTGCACTCTAACAGCACCTTTCAAGGCAGGTGAAATTGCCGACCTAGAAAATGTACAGAGAACTTTCACGGCGCGCATAACGGAGATAAAACACCTCAATTACTGGGAGCGCTTGAGGTTTCTAAACCTGTATTCCCTGGAACGCAGGAGGGAGAGATACATGATTATATACACCTGGAAAATCCTAGAGGGACTAGTACCGAACTTGCACACGAAAATCACTCACTACGAAAGCAAAAGACTTGGCAGACGATGCACCATCCCCCCAATGAAAAGCAGGGGTGTCACTAGCACGTTAAGAGACCATACAATAAGTGTCAGGGGCCCGAGACTGTTCAACTGCCTCCCAGCACACATAAGGGGGATTACCAACAGACCCCTGGCAGTCTTCAAGCTGGCACTGGACAAGCACCTAAAGTCAGTTCCTGATCAGCCGGGCTGTGGCTCGTACGTTGGTTTGCGTGCAGCCAGCAGCAACAGCCTGGTTGATCAGGGGCTGATCCACCAGGAGGCCTGGTCACAGACCGGGCCGCGGGGGCATTGACCCCCGAAACTCTCTCCAGGTAAACTCCAGGTAAACAGTTTCAAAACTGAAAGACAAAACCTTTAATAATAATAATAATAATAATAATAATAATAATGAAAGACAAAACCAATCCAAAAAAAAGCTCTGGCAGCAACTAAAAGCCCAGAGGTATGGCCAAAAAAAAGGTAGATCGTTTCAACATAGTACTAATATTGATAACGTGGCATACCAAGAAGCAAGAAGAGTGCCAAATTGTTTGAATTCATACTACCCAATTGCGGTATTACGCTGTAATTTAGTAGACTGAGGTGTATCAACAAATTGAACACAGATTGTTTTAAAATATACTAATAAAGGCTTCAGACCTAATACCATTAAAGCCAATTTTTTTAAATAACAGCGCCTCTAAATTCACAGTACTCCATAGCCCACACAATTTATTCATCCCCTCTATACAGAAGCCAGTGATAGTATGCCCATATGATGTAATGTTTTACAAAACCAACAAATTTAAAAATATTACACTTGTGCAACATTTGGGAATCTTTACTAAGGAAACATTTCACCAGCCAGTGGCTTCTTCAGTCCAATATAGAGAAGAACGGTGAAACATGAGGACAATGAGGCAATCAGTCCATTACCCTCGAGTCGATGTGTTCAGTCCATCAGTCTTTAGGAAAGTTCAGCATATGCTCAGAGAAGCCTATCCTATCCAGCCTACCCAGAAGAACTGTTAGACTACTAAATACTTTTAGTAGTTATAGACTAGCTAGTTAGGAGAGTTGTAAAGTGTTGTAAATGACCATGAAAATCTGCGTAGTCTGCAGAAAGGGTAACAAACGAAGTTATGTCTGGATTGTATGGATTGTTCTCTCTAGGCTGGAATATTGCTGCACACTAACAGCACCTTTCAAGGCAGGTGAAATTGCTGACCTAGAAAATGTACAGAGAACCTTCACGGCGCGCATAACGGAGATAAAACACATCAATTACTGGGAGCGCTTGAGGTTCCTGAACCTGTATTCCCTGGAACGCAGGTGGGAGAGATACATGATTATATACACCTGGAAAATCCTAGAGGGACTAGTACCGAACTTGCACACGAAAATCACTCACTACGAAAGCAAAAGACTTGGCAGACGATGCAACATCCCCCCAATGAAAAGCAGGGGTGTCACTAGCATGTTAAGAGACCATACAATAAGTGTCAGGGGCCCGAGACTGTTCAACTGCCTCCCAGCATACATAAGGGGGATTACCAACAGACCCCTGGCAGTCTTCAAGCTGGCACTGGACAAGCACCTAAAGTCGGTTCCTGACCAGCCGGGCTGTGGCTCGTACGTTGGTTTGCGTGCAGCCAGCAGCAACAGCCTGGTTGATCAGGCTCTGATCCACCAGGAGGCCTGGTCACAGACCGGGCCGCAGGGGCGTTGACCCCCGGAACTCTCTCCAGGTAATCTCTTTGGTAAATGGTCCCATGGGTCGTGCAAGAACTTGAAACAAGCGACCACGTTTGATATAAAATCAGAGAAATGTTACTCGGTCTGCCCAAACGAGATACACCTGTATGAGGAAATTACATCTATATTTAAAGACAAGAACACCAATAAAATATCCTTCTTGAAAGACATGTCAGCCTAGTATGACAGCTGGGAAAATAAAATGGGTGAGTTGGAAGGGGCTGTCTTGGAAGACAGTACTCCAGAGGGTGCAAGTGTTGTCCTGGAGGACAGTACCCCAAATGAAGATAGTGGCCCTGGTGCTGAAACAGGTGAAGACAATGCTGTTCACTTTACAGAGGTACTCTTTGTGACCATATCTACTTGGAGTTCATTACCTTTGTAACTTGCTCAGCTATCAAAACTTTAGGGTCCTGGACCCATTATGTACCTCTGTAATCTTCTGACTTCCGTCCACGGAATGGGTATGGGGTGCATAATAAATATATTAAACTAAAAAACTAACTGCTGGAGATGGAACAAAAGGTGATGCCTCAGGGAACAGTGTTGACACATTACCAGCAAAAACTGGTGGAAGCACTGATGTCCATACAGGGGCTAAACAGGAGTCTTCTGGCAGGGCTGCATCTGCTCTGGTTGCCACCTCCCTAGCTAAGAACAATAATAAATTTGTTGAACTAGGCATAAGAATTAACAACTGGGCGTCTACACTGCAAACTGAATTGTTTGCAATCCTGATGGCGCCAAAAGTTTATGACACTGAGCTTGACTCTATCATCATTACTGATTTTGTCATCATTGAAGGCTCTTGACTCATATAATGACTCCAACAACATGCTCATTGGAGAGGCCAGGTATAGATACTCAAAAAATCGGGAAAAGGGAATTAATGTACAATTGCTATGGATCCCATTACATATTGGATTACTCCTTCATGATAAAGTTGATATGTTAGCCAAGAAGAGTACCCAGGAGAATGTAGAATGCAACTTTGGTATATCTGTGTCTAGCATTAGGAATAATATTAGGAGAGAAGTAAATAATGAAAATGAATGTTACAGGAAAGCAGTCAGAAGTCTGAGTAGATCTATAACCCACTATGATAACATGAACATGGAGCAACTTGCAATGTGAACAGACTGATGTTGTAGTGACCAGGCTTAGGCTTGGCTACAAACCAAATGCAAATTATGTGGTCAGAGATATGGTCACTGTCTTGAACACTGTGCTTAAATGTCCACTTATTGAGGAGTATAGAGATAGTATAATAACCTATGTGACATGTCAAGATATCTTAATGAAAATAAGATACCAGATATACTAAGCAAATTTCGCAAATTTGCTCGCAACAGATAAGTGAACTGTAGATATGTAGATATAAATTCAAATGTACACCTGTTAACTCTTATGGGGCCTAGTTCCTAGGCCTTTTGTGTAAGATAAGATAAGAGAGAGATAAGATTTCGTTCGGATTTTTAACCCCGGAGGGTTAGCCACCCAGGTTAACCCAAGAAAGTAAGTGCGTCATCGAGGACTGTCTAACTTATTTCCATTGGGGTCCTTAATCTTGTCCCCCAGGATGCGACCCACACCAGTCGACTAACACCCAGGTACCTATTTGCTGCTAGGTGAACAAGACAACAGGTGTAAGGAAACGTGTCAAATGTTTCCACCCGCCGGGAATCGAACCCGGGCCCTCCGTGTGTGAAGCGGGAGCTTTAGCCACCAGACCACAGAATGGATATGGGGTGTACAATAAACTAGCTACTTCGTTGGCAAAATCTCTTAAATCCATACAGGGGCGGTAGGATATTTTAGATTTTGCCACCGAAGTGGCTAGTTTATTGTGCACCCCATATCCATCCTGTGGACGGTAGCGCGAGAGCATATGGATACACAAAAGGCCTAGGAACTAGGCCCCAAAGGGTTAACAGGAATACATATGGATTTATATCTACATATCTATAGTTCACTTATCTGTTACAAGCAAATTTAGGAAATTTGCTTAGTATATCTGGTATCTTATTTTCATTAATAAGATATCTTGACATGTCACATAGGTTATTATACTGTATGTCTCTGTATTCATCAATAAGTGGACAATTAAGCATATAGTGTTCAAGAGAGTGGCCATATGCCTGATCACATAATTTACATTTAGTTTGATCATCATCTGTGTCTCCCAAACTGCCAGAAGTACTTGTAACCAAGCCTAAGCCTGGCCACTACAACATCAGTCAGTCTGTTCACATTGCACGTTGCTCCATAAACATATCTACGTTCATGTTATCATAGTGGGTTATAGATCTACTCAGGCTTCTAACTGCATTCCTATAACAATCATTTTCATTATTTACTTCTCTCCTAATATTATTCCTAATGCTAGACACAGTTATACCAAAGTTATATTCTACATTCTCCTTCTGGGCACTCTTCTTGGCTAACATATCAACTTTATCATGAAGGAGTAATCCAATGTGTGATGGGATCCATAGCAATTGTACATTAATTCCTTTGTCCCTAATTTTTGAATATCTATACCTGGCTTCTCCAATGAGCATGATGTTGGAGTCATTATATGAGACAAGAGCCTTCAATGATGACATAGAATCAGTAATGATGATAGAGTCAAGCTCAGTGTCATAGGTTAGCTTTAGCGCCGTTAGGATTGCAAACAATTCAGTTTGCAGTGTAGACGCTCAGTTGTTAATTCTTATGCCTAACTCAACAAACTTATTATTATCGTTTTTAACAAGGGAGGTGGCAACAAGAGCAGATGCAGCCCTGCCAGAAGACTCCTGTTTAGATCCATCAGTGTATATAACTTGTGATAACTTATTACTACCAGCTAGGTGAGAAATTTCTTCTTGAGCAGTTGCTCTAACAAGAGATTTAAGGAAGGGATTATTAGCAATGAGCTTCTTGGGAGGGACTTGCAGGTACGTGATATTAAATGAACACATCTTCCACGGAGGGGTGAAATGCTCTTGTTGCCTACAGTGATACAGTTCATGCAGGTTATAAAACTTAATGTAATTGCACGTTTTCACAATCCATTTAGATCTGTGTGTATTTACCTCTAGACACTTGGTAAGATTCATTGTGACAGTGTCTGGTTCGTTTCTCAACATTCTAATACCGAGTAGAGTGTTAATCTGAATAATCCTATCACTGATACTAGAAATACCAAGCTCCTTCCTCATGTTAAGAACTTTTGTAGATCTGGGACAGCCAAGAATAATCCTGAGAGCTTCATTTTTCATTAACTACAATGGTCGGAGAGAACTTTCTCTAGCTAATATCAACATGGGAGCAGCATAATCAATTAAGGACCTAACATAGGCTATGTACATCATTCTCACGATTCTCACATTAGCACCATAGTTGGAGTTGTAGCCAGCAACAGCTTTGAGAGCATTTAGCTTAGCTTTGCATTTCTTGTTTAGTTGTGGTATAGTGGATTTGTTAAAGGGTACATCTACACCAAGATATCTTTAAGTTTTAACGTAGCTAATGATTTCACCCTGCAAATAGATAGGTAAAGGGGAAACAGAAAAAAAAATGTACCAGCAGGGAATGCATCCACAAAAAGTCCTAGCAAACAAAATTCCAATCTATGCAAATTCTATGCTTTGGGTATCTACAGGCATGGTATATCTGGTAAAACAGGCGGGACACGCACCTTTGACCACCCCAAAAAATGCCGCACCCACATGATAACAGGAGGGTGCAACTTCCCTTCCTGTAACTTATTTCACCCCAAAATGTGTCACTTGTCACTCCATGAAAGAAAATGCTGCAACATATACTGCCAGGCACATCATCTAAAGGGGACAAGAAGACGCAGACCAGCCAGACTATGGGAAACAAAAGAGGGAAGCCATAACCTCTCCAGAGAAAGAAGTTTTTTGGTGCCAGGAAGGAAAAAAGATTGGCAAGAAATGACAGAAATCTTACACCTACTGAAAACACTTCTGGAGCAGAGGCACAATCATCAGCCTCCACTCCAGAACAACAGATATTAGAGCCAGCAAATGAAAACCCCCTAAATTCCATCAATATGACATTTGTCTTTGCAAACATACAGGGACCAAAGCCGTCAACAAACAAAATTCCTTACATCAATCGACTGCTCACAGTCAAATGCAATGTTTGCAGCTTTCACAGAGACCCACATAAAGGATCACTTTGACAACGAAATATGGATCCCAGGTTATAACCTATTCAGATGCGACAGACTAAACATGCAACAAGGGGGAGTTGGCTTGTAAGTCAGAGAGTCGCTCATTTGCTCAGAACTACTAAACACCTCAAATGATGTAGTTGAAGTTTTGGTGGCAAAGAGTGAAAACCAAAACCATGTCATTGTGGCTGTATACAAACCTCCCGATGCAACTTCCCAGCAATTCCAGAAACAGCTTTTGAAAATTGACCATCTGGAAAATCTTCCAACTCCTGCCCCAAACATCTTGCTACTGGGAGAATTTAACTTGAGACACCTAAAATGGAGGAGTGCAGCAAATATTTTAGTAGAGATCACCCCAGGAGACAGCTCAGATGAAAATTAACACACATACGAGCTATTAAATCTCTGCACCAAATTCATAAGAACATAAGAAAGGAGGAACGCTGCAGGAGGCCTGCTGGCCCATACTAGGCAGGTCCTTTACAATTCATCCCACTAACAAAACATTTGCCCAACCCAATTTTCAATGCCACCCAAGAAATAAGCTCTGATGTGAAAGTCCCACTCAAATTAAACCCCTCCCACTCATGTACTTATCCAACCTAGATTTGAAACTACCCAAAGTCCCAGCCTCAATAACCCAACTAGGTAGACTGTTCCACTCATCAACTACCCTATTTCCAAACCAATACTTTCCTATGTCCTTTCTAAATCTAAACTTATCTAATTTAAATCCATTACTGCGGGTTCTCTCTTGGAGAGACATCCTCAAGACCTTATTAATATCCCCTTTATTAATACCTATCTTCCACTTATACACTTCGATCAGGTCTCCCCTCATTCTTCGTCTAACAAGTGAATGTAACTTAAGAGTCTTCAATCTTTACCTGGAGTTTACCTGGAGAGAGTTTCGGGGGTCAACGCCCCCGCGGCCCGGTCTGTGACCAGGCCTCCTGGTGGATCAGCGCCTGATCAACCAGGCTGTTGCTGCTGGCTGCACGCAAACCAACGTACGAGCCACAGCCCGGCTGATCAGGAACTGACTTTAGGTGCTTGTCCAGTGCCAGCTTGAAGACTGCCAGGGGTCTGTTGGTAATCCCCCTTATGTGTGCTGGGAGGCAGTTGAACAGTCTCGGGCCCCTGACACTTATTGTATGGTCTCTTAACGTGCTAGTGACACCCCTGCTTTTCATTGGGGGGATGGTGCATCGTCTGCCAAGTCTTTTGCTTTCGTAGTGAGTGATTTTCGTGTGCAAGTTCGGTACTAGTCCCTCTAGGATTTTTCTTCATAAGGAAGATTTCTAATGCTATGTATTAATTTAGTCATCCTACGCTGAATGTTTTCTAACGAATTTATGTCCATTTTATAATACGGAGACCAGAACTGAGCTGCATAATCTAGGTGAGGCCTTACTAATGATGTATAAAGCTGCAGTATGACTTCTGGACTTAAACCAGCAAATATTAGAGCCTATAAAACTAGACAATATGCTGGACCTCATCTTCACTAACAACGATGATCTGATACGTAATATAACCGCATTGAAGACAATTCACTCAGATCACAACATAATAGAGGTACAGAAATGTATGCACAGGGCTCCTGACCAGCAATAACAAAACTTCAATAATAAAAACTTACAATGGGAACAAATCAATCATGTCCGAAATGAAACAAGCTGGGAAGATATCCTAAACAACACGGATCCGAACCTTTGCCTAGAAAAAACAAACCCTGTTTCTTGAGATATGCTCAAGGCACATTCCATTAAGAAAAAGAAAGAGAAGATGTAAACTAGAAAGTGAAAAACGCTTCCTATACAGATGAAGGCGAAGAATCACAAAGCTGCTGAGAGGGGCCAATATATCTGAAATACGAAGGGAGGCACTGGTCAATGAAATAGCAAATATCGAACTTAAGCTGATGGAATCTTACAGGAGACAACAATCTCAGGAAGAACTAAAAGCCATAAATAAAACTGAAAAAAATACTTCTCTTATGCCAGATCTAAGGGAAAAAGGACAATTAGTATTGGGTCCCTGCTTAGGCGAGATGGGACATACACAGAAGACAGCCAAGAAATGAGATACTAAAGTCCCAGTACGACTCGGTGTTCAGCGAGCCATTACCCAGACTAAGGGTCGACAATCCAGATGAATTCTTTATGAACGAGACCCAAGATTTGGTCATCTCAAAAATCTCTGATATTATCCTAACACCACAAGACTTTGAAAAGACAATCAATGACATACCCATGCACTCTGCCCCAGGCCCAGATTCGTGGAAATCCGTGTTCATCCAGAACTGCAAGAAGCCCCTGTCACGTGCCTTCTGCATTCTATGGAGAGGGAACATGGACACAGGGGTCATCCCACATTCACTAAAAAAACAGATATAGCCCCACTACAAAGGTGGCAGTAGAGCAATTGCAAAGAACTACAGACCATCAGTTACACAACCCAGGGCAACATGGGTTTAGAACAGGTCGCTCCTGTCTGTCTCAACTATTGGATCACTACGGCAAGGTCCTAAATGCACTAGAAGACAAAAAGAATGCAGATGTAATATATACAGACTTTGCAAAAGCCTTCGACAAGTGTGACCATGGCGTAATAGCGCACAAAATGCGTGCTAAAGGAATAACAGGAAAAGTCGGTCGATGGATCTATAATTTCCTCACTAACAGAACACAGAGAGTAGTCGTCAACAGAGTAAAGTCCGAGGCAGCTACGGTGAAAAGCTCTGTTCCACAAGGCACAGTACTCGCTCCCATCTTGTTCCTCATCCTCATATCCTATTCCTTTGCAGATGACACCCGAATCTGCATGACAGTGTCTTCCATTGCAGACACTGCAAGGCTCCAGGCGGACATCAACCAAATCTTTCAGTGGGCTGCAGAAAACAATATGAAGTTCAACGATGAGAAATTTCAATTACTCAGATATGGTAAACATGAGGAAATTAAATCTTCATCAGAGTACAAAACAAATTCTGGCCACAAAATAGAGCGAAACACCAACGTCAAAGACCTGGGAGTGATTATGCCGGAGGATCTCACCTTCAAGGACCATAACATTGTATCAATCGCATCTGCTAGAAAAATGACAGGATGGATAATGAGAACCTTCAAAACTAGGGAGGCCAAGCCCATGATGACACTCTTCAGGTCACTTGTTCTACCTAGGCTGGAATATTGCTGCACACTAACAGCACCTTTCAAGGCAGGTGAAATTGCCGACCTAGAAAATGTACAGAGAACTTTCACGGCACGCATAACGGAGATAAAACACCTCAATTACTGGGAGCGCTTGAGGTTCCTAAACCTGTATTCCCTGGAACGCAGGAGGGAGAGATACATGATTATATACACCTGGAAAATCCTAGAGGGACTAGTACCGAACTTGCACACGAAAATCACTCACTACGAAAGCAAAAGACTTGGCAGACGATGCACCATCCCCCCAGTGAAAAGCAGGGGTGTCACTAGCACGTTAAGAGACCATACAATAAGTGTCAGGGGCCCGAGACTGTTCAACTGCCTCCCAGCACACATAAGGGGGATTACCAACAGACCCCTGGCAGTCTTCAAGCTGGCACTGGACAAGCACCTAAAGTCAGTTCCTGATCAGCCGGGCTGTGGCTCGTACGTTGGTTTGCGTGCAGCCAGCAGCAACAGCCTGGTTGATCAGGCGCTGATCCACCAGGAGGCCTGGTCACAGACCGGGCCGCGGGGGCGTTGACCCCCGGAACTCTCTCCAGGTAAACTCCAGGTAAACCAATAACACTAACATCCCATATAAAAATCTCTGAGAGGGTTCTAAGAAGCAGGATCGCCGACCACCTAGATACCCATCAATTACACAACACAGGGCAACACAGGTTAAGAGCAGGTCTCTCCTACCTGTCCCAGCTACTGGACCACTATGACAAGGTCCTGGATGCTGTAGAGGATAAACAAAATACAGACTTTGCAAAAGCCTTCGACAAGTGTGACAACAGTGTAATAGCACACAAAATGCGTGATAAAGGAATAACAGGAAAAATTGGTAGATGGATCTATGACTTCCTGACAAACAGAAAAAGAGTAATAGTAAAAGTGTAAAGTCTGAGGCAGCTACAGTGAAAATCTCTGTTCCACAAGGCACAGTACTCGCCCCCATTCTATTCCTGATCCTCATATCTGACATAGACAGAGATGTAAGCCATAGCTCCGCGTCTTCCTTTGCAGATGACTCCCAAATTGCTATGAAGGTGACCTCCATCGAAGACACAGCAAGACTTCAAGTGAACAACTAAATCTTCACATGGGCCACTCAAAACAATATGAAGTTCAGTGAAGAGAAATTTCAACTACTCAGATATGAAAAACTTGAGGAAATTAAAACACACACACACACACACACACACAAACACACACACACACACACACACTAGCATGGGTCCATGGGGTGAAGACGTGGGTAACAAGGCTCCGAGAACCTTAGCGTTGAAAGGCGTGCAATAACAGCTAGCAGTAATCAGTGGTAGTGGAACGTCAGTGATCAATACTACGAGTGATAATTAAAGTTATTAATTAAAGAAAGTGAGAGGAAAGCTGAAATCATAATATTTCAAAGCGCAAACTGTTGGGGGTCTTAGGCGCTGTTGCCACATTGGTAGCGGTAGGCCTGAAGAAGTGACGTCACGACAAGTTGTGTGCCATTATACATATAAAGTGAAGTGTATATAATGTGAAGTGTATACTATCATCAGTGAAGAGTGAAATCGCGTGAGGAAGCGGGATGTATGAGAATATATGGTTATAATCATCACGGGTAAAGGATCTCCAAAATAGGGATTTAAGGCCTACGTACGACGACTTCGTCATCAGCAGCTGGCAACTGTCACCACAAGTTTATTCGCCTATTTGTGGTTTGCATGTTGACGGCCCTGGCTGGCCTTGCATACTGCTTGATACTGGTCACTCACTCCTGCAAGCTATTACCAGAATTAGAATAGAAATAGCATAGACATAGAGAATATAGTGTTGACGAGTGTGAGAAGGTAGGTGGGACAAGCTTTTAAGGGCAACATTGTAAGACGGTGCTAGGGTCAGGTCCCAGGAGGGTTGTGTCAGGTCACAAGAAGTTGCGGCCAGTCATTACACCGCACAAGACTCTCTCACACACACACACACACACACATACACTCACACACAAGGGCACTGCAATGGATAAGGGAATACCTGACAGGGAGGCAGCAACGAGTCATGGTACGTGAAGAGGTATCACAGTGGGCGCCTGTTACGAGCGGGGTCCCACAGGGGTCAGTTCTAGGACCAGTGCTATTTTTGATATATGTGAACGACATGATGGAAGGAATAGACTCTGAAGTGTCCCTGTTCGCAGATGACGTGAAGTTGATGAGAAGAATTAAATCGGACGAGGATAAGGCAGGACTGCAAAGAGACCTGGAGAGGCTGGACATGTGGTCCAGTAACTGGCTTCTCGAATTCAATCCAGCCAAATGCAAAGTCATGAAGATTGGGGAGGGGCAAAGAAGACCGCAGACAGAGTATAGGCTAGGTGGACAAAGACTACAGACCTCACTCAGGGAGAAAGACCTTGGGGTGACCATAACACCGAGCACATCACCGGAGGCACACATCAACCAAATAACCGCTGCAGCATACGGGCGTCTGGCAAACCTGAGAATAGCGTTCCGATACCTTAATAAGGAATCGTTCAAGACACTGTACACTGTGTATGTTAGGCCCATACTGGAGTATGCAGCACCAGTCTGGAACCCACACCTGGTCAAGCACGTCAAGAAGTTAGAGAAAGTACAAAGGTTTGCAACAAGGCTAGTCCCAGAGCTCAAGGGAATGTCGTACGAGGAAAGGTTAAGGGAAATCGGACTGACGACACTGGAGGACAGAAGGGTCAGGGGAGACATGATAACGACATACAAGATACTGCGGGGAATAGACAAGGTGGACAGAGATAGGATGTTCCAGAGAGGGGACACAGGGACAAGGGGTCACAACTGGAAGCTGAAGACTCAGACGAGTAACAGGGACGTTAGGAAGTATTTCTTCAGTCATAGAGTTGTCAGCAAGTGGAATAGCCTAGCAAGTGAAGTAGTGGAGGCAGGAACCATACATAGTTTTAAGAAGAGGTATGACAAAGCTCAGGAAGCAGAGAGAGAGAGGATCCAGTAGCGATCAGTGAAGAGGCGGGGCCAGGAGCTGACTCTCAACCCCTGCAACCACAATTAGGTGAGTACACACACACATGCACACACGCACACAGGCAGTGTTACTACCGGTAGTTATTAGCAGTAAGAATACTTAGGAAGCTAGGAAGTCCTCTCTCAATGTGAACAAGGAAAATGATAATAACCAGCAACAATTAATACGTAAATCCAGAAAGGGCAATAAGTGGAGAGAGTAGATAATTGGGAAAGATAAATGAGACTAAATTTGTGCCTACACGACGGATCTTTCAACCACACAACCTACCCACCCTAACCCTCCCTCCCTCACACACAAGCACACACACACAAGGGTAGACACTCACACACTCACACACACACACACACACACACACACACACACACACACACACACACACACACACACACACACACATGCAGTAGGGACAGCGAGCACGCTAGTCATGCCTTCCGTGCTCCGGGAATATAAGTGTTTTTGAGGGCTACCAAGTGTTCTGCAAGGGTTGCTAAGTGTGTCAGGGTAGTGAACAATCCTAGAAGTGATTTTTAATCTGCCTGAACCACATAAGTGTGGGGAGAGCCACAATTTTGTAAGTGATCTAGAAAATAAAAACGTTGTGGCGCAGAGTGGGCAGGCTAGTGTGTAAGGCAACGTTGTCAAGTGTCACCCAAGAAAGATAATAAAGTGAAACAATCGTGTGACCAGTGAAAGAAATACAGTGAATAGGGTACATTATTAACGAGAAGAAATTGAGGTGGATCTACGCCAGGACGTACATCGAGCTGGATCTACGCCAGGACGTCACATCGACCTGGACAATCTACAGTGCTACAGCTGCACTGCAAGTACTGTATCACCTATGAGTGGTTGTTTGGGTGTGGGGTTCCAGGTTCCAATTAACCGCCAAGCTGAATGTGAATGGTCTAACTCTCATAGCACGATAAAGAATAGGCACTCAAGTATTCAATAAGGTTTAGCAAATGGTAATCCATTGAACAAGGCAATTAACTCACTATAAGCAGGTCGAGCATAGGCAACACTGTAAGGGTGGGAGTCAGGTCACAAGAGGTTGTGGACACAAGCGACAACTGAGAATCTACATTACACTCCAAGCACAAGCCACCTACTTTTCAGACACATAATAAACCCACACATAATTCGACACATAATTACACACACAAACACACACACACACACACACACACACAACACACACAACACACATACACACACACACACACACACACACACACACACACACACACACACACTGTAAGTAAGTGCCGGTAAGTCCCAGGAGGTTGGGGGTCAGGTCACAAGAAGGTGTGGGCAGCCAAGGACCACTGAGACTTACATTACAACGCACAAGCCACCTACCTTTCAGTACATAATAAACCCACACATAATTCCACACAAAATTACACACAAAATTACACACACACACACACACACACACACACACACAACACACACAACACACACACACACACACACACACACACACACACACACACACACACACACACACACACACATACACACATACACTCCCCCCCCTCACCACCGACATCTCACTACTTCCCCTGATCCCTCCCCCCCTCGATCACCCTCCCCTCCCCCGTTCACCCTAAACCCTCCCCATCCCTCCCCACTCTGCTCCCACATAGCCACAGTTTCTCCATTACTCCCCCCCACACTCTGACATACACACTACTAACCTAACATACAGAACTACA
This sequence comes from Cherax quadricarinatus, assembly GCF_038502225.1. Taxonomy (NCBI): domain Eukaryota; kingdom Metazoa; phylum Arthropoda; class Malacostraca; order Decapoda; family Parastacidae; genus Cherax; species Cherax quadricarinatus. The sequence continues at coordinate 30,358,234 of NC_091309.1, read as the reverse complement.
TAGGTTTCCCACTCTGAGGCAATCAGGATAAAACAAAAATGGGTTGCCAGAGAGCAACAAGAAAAACCAAGGGACTTGAGGAGGAAACTGCAAAGGAAGATTGGGCAGCAGAGCTCATAAAAAGGGATCATGAATGGGAAAAGAAACTAGAACTTAGCATGAGAATGGAAGAGAGGATAGATATGGAAAGCAGGAAGTGGGAGGTGCATGTCAAAGCAGAAGAAGCTAGGATACAGAGTTTAGAAGAGGAATTGAAAAATCTGAAACAGCCTAAAGAACTAAAGAACATTTTGGGATTGACAACAGAGACTGCTACCTCAGCCACAAATAAGGGGACTGTAGGGAAAGAAGGGGCACAACTACATGGAGAAGCTCTATCAGAGGAGACTGTAGCAAATGAAAGAGCTAAGCTTTATGTGGAGGCCCTAACAGACAACAACAGAGCCCAAGGAAAGCCGAGAAGGGAAAATGACAGGCCACTGAGCCCAAGTACATTAGCCAGTGAAACTGATGAAAGGAAAGCTGCAGTGGAGGAAACCAAATTAAATGAGGGGATACACAGGGATATGCAGTGGGAGAATGAAAGGGTGAGGTCAGTCTTTGTGTATAGGCTCCAGGAAGTCGAAGGCGAAACATATGAAGCAAGAAAACAAGGGGAAAAAAAAGCAATTGAAAGCATCATGAAAGCAATAGGAGAAGACGATATGACCCAGCTGGAAAATTTTCGGAGAATAGGGGGGTTTGTAAAAAAAAGAACCCGGCCAGTGAGAGTGACCTTCAAGGCAGAAGCGACTCGGACCAGGATCCTGCAGGAGAAAGCATGATTAAGGGACATGACGGCATACAGAAAGGTGTATCTCGACCGCAACAGAACACAAGAAGAAAGGCAGAAACTGAGAGAGATGGTACAAAGGCGAAAGGAGGAAAGAGAGGGGATGGAGAAGACAGACAGGAGATCCCAGACCCAGGAAGAAGATCAAATACAGCCTCCCTCACAACTTCCTATAGAAGCCTCTCAACCAGGTCAACCCCAGTGCAACCTAACACTCTAAATCAAAACACCCATGCCACATCCAATGCCCCCACCCACTACATTACAAACTCCACCCCCACAGCAACAACCCATAGTTCCTTACCAGGTCTCCCACTTCCCCAACCCCAATATACCTCCCAGACCACAGTCTTAGAAAAGAAGTTGAAGGTGTGGTATACAAATGCAGATGGAATAACAAACAAGTATGAGGAGTGGCACGAAAGAATCAAAGAGACATCCCCAGACATAATAGCACTCGCAGAAACAAAACTCACCAGAATAATAACAGATTCAATCTTTCCATCTGGATATCAAATCCTCAGGAAAGACAGAGGGAGGAGAGGGGGAGGAGGAGTTGCACTGCTTATTAAAAACCAGTGGGGTTTTGAGAAAATGGAAGGAATGGATGGCACGGGCGAAAGGGACTACTTAGTAGGAACAATCCAGTCTGAGGGACATAAGGTGATAATTGCAGTAATGTACAACCCACCACAGAACTGCAGGAGGCCAAGAGAAGAATACGATGAGAGCAACAGAGCAATGATCGACACACTAGCCGAGGTGGCCAGGAGAGCACACATGGGGGGAGCAAAGTTACTAGTTATGGGTGATTTCAATCACAAGGAGATTGACTGGGAAAACCTGGAGCCCCATGGGGGTCCCAAAACATGGAGAGCCAAGATGATGGATGTGGTACTGGAAAACCTCATGCATCAACATGTTAGAGACACTACCAGAGAGAGAGGAGAGGATGAACCAGCAAGGTTGGACCTTGTATTCACCATGAGTAGTTCGGACATCGAGGGTATCATGTATGAAAGGCCCCTGGGAGCTAGTGATCATGTGGTTCTGTGCTTCGACTACATAGTTGAGCTCCAAGTGGAGAGAGTAGCAGGAATAGGCTGGGAAAAACCAAACTACAAAAGGGGGAACTACTCAGGCATGAGGAACTTCCTTCAAGACATTCAGTGGGAGAGGGAACTGACAGGAAAACCAGTACAAGAAATGATGGACTATGTAGCAACAAAATGCAAGGAGGCAGAGGAGAGGTTTGTTCCCAAGGGAAACAGAAATAATGGGAAGAACATAACGAGTCCTTGGTTCACCCAAAGGTGTAGGGAGGCAAAAACTAGGTGTACTAGAGAATGGAAAAGGTACAGAAGACAGAGAACTCAGGAAAATAAAGAAATCAGCCGAAGAGCCAGAAACGAATATGCACAGATAAGAAGGGAGGCTCAGAGACAATATGAAAATGACATAGCATCAAAAGTAAAGACTGACCCGAAGCTGTTGTACAGCCACATCAGGAGGAAAACAACAGTCAAGGACCAGGTAATCAGACTGAGGAAGGGTGACGGGGAATTCACAAGAAACGACCGAGAGGTTTGTCAGGAGCTCAACACAAGATTTAAAGAGGTATTTACAGTGGAAACCAGTAGGACTCCAAGAAATCAGAACAGGGGGGCACACCAGCAAGTGCTGGATGAGGTACATATAACCAAGGAGGAGGTGAAGAAGCTGCTATGCGAACTTGACACCTCAAAGGCGGTGGGACCAGACAACATCTCTCCATGGGTCCTTAAAGAGGGAGCAGAGATATTGTGTGAGCCATTAACAAAGATCTTCAACACATCATTTGAAACTGGGCAACTCCCTGAGGTATGGAAAATGGCAAATGTAGTCCCAATTTTTAAAAAGGGAGACAGACATGAGGCACTAAACTACAGACCTGTATCACTAACGTGTATAGTATGCAAGGTCATGGAGAAGATCATCAGGAGGAGAGTGGTGGGGCACCTGGAAAGAAACAAGTGTATAATTGACAACCAGCACGGTTTCAGGGAAGGAAAATCCTGTGTCACAAACCTACTAGAGTTTTATGACAAGGTGACAGAAGTAAGACAAGAGAGAGAGGGGTGGATCGACTGCATATTTTTGGACTGCAAGAAGGCCTTCGACACAGTTCCTCACAAGAGGTTACTGCAAAAGCTAGAGGACCAGGCACACATAACAGGAAAGGCACTGCAATGGATCAGAGAATATCTGACAGGGAGGCAACAACGAGTCATGGTACGCGACGAGGTGTCAGAGTGGGCGCCTGTGACAAGCGGGGTTCCACAGTGGTCAGTCCTAGGACCTGTGCTGTTCTTGGTATAGGTGAACAACATAACGGAAGGGATAGACTCAGAAGTGTCCTTGTTTGCAGATGATGTGAAGTTAATGAGAAGAATCAAATCGGACGAGGATTAGGCAGGACTACAAAGAGACCTGGACAGGCTACAAGCCTGGTCCAACAACTGGCTCCTTGAATTTAACCCTGCCAAATGCAAAGTCATGAAGATTGGGGAAGGGCAAAGAAGACCGCAGACACAATATAGTTTAGATGGCCAAAGACTGCAAACCTCACTCAAGGAAAGAGATCTGGGGGTGAGTATAACACCGAGCATATCTCCTGAGGCGCACATCAATCAGATAACTGCTGCAGCATACGGGCGCCTGGCAAACCTACGGATAGCGTTCTGATACCTCAGTAAGGATTCGTTTAAGACTCTGTATACTATCTACGTCAGGCCCATACTTTAGTTTAATATGTTTATTATGCACCCCATACCCATCCTGTGGGCGGTAGTCAAAAGGTTACAGAGGTACATAATTGGTCCAGGGACTGGACTCCAAAGTTTTGATAGCTGAGCAAGTTACAGTGGTAATGAATTCACAATTTACAAAGGTAATGAACTCACAATTTACAAAGGTAATGAACTCCAGGTAGGTCTGGTCACAATCATGACAAGTTACAAAGGTATTTACAGATTACAGAGGTACGTAATGGGTCCAGGGACTGGGCTCCCAAAGTTGTGATGGCTGAACTAGGTACAAGGTAATGAACTCACAAGTTACAAAGGTACTGAATCCTGTAAGAATGGTTACTTACGTTTATACATGGCTACAATCATGAACAAATTATAGTGTAATGAGCAATTCACACTTCCACACCCGGTCACAACTGGAGTGAGTTATTGGTGCAAATATTGATTGTTGAGACACACACACACACACACACACATACAAATTCATACACACACACACACACATAAACACACACACACACACACACACACACACACACACACACACACACACACACACACACACACACACACACACACACACACACACACACACACACTTGTCAGGAAGACAGCAGCGAGTCATGGTACGTGGCGAGGTGTCAGAGTGGGCACCTGTGACCAGCGGGGTCCCGCAGGGGTCAGTCCTAGGACCAGTGCTGTTTCTGGTATTTGTGAACGACATGACGGAAGGAATAGACTCTGAGGTGTCCCTGTTTGCAGATGACGTGAAGTTGATGAGAAGAATTCACTCGATCGAAGACCAGGCAGAACTACAAAGGGATCTGGACAGGCTGCAGACCTGGTCCAGCAATTGGCTCCTGGAGTTCAATCCCACCAAGTGCAAAGTCATGAAGATTGGGGAAGGGCAAAGAAGGCCGCAGATGGAGTACAGTCTAAGGGGTCAGAGACTACAAACCTCACTCAAGGAAAAATATCTTGGGGTGAGTATAACACCAGGCACATCTCCTGAAGCGCACATCAACCAAATAACTGCTGCAGCATATGGGCGCCTAGCAAACCTCAGAACAGCATTCCGACATCTTAATAAGGAATCATTCAGGACCCTGTACACCGTGTACGTTAGGCCCATATTGGAGTATGCGGCACCAGTTTGGAACCCACACATAGCCAAGCACGTGAAGAAACTAGAGAAAGTGCAAAGGTTTGCAACAAGACTAGTCCCAGAGCTAAGAGGTATGTCCTACGAGGAGAGGTTAAGGGAAATCAACCTGACGACACTGGAGGACAGGAGAGATAGGGGGGACATGATAACGACATACAAAATACTGAGAGGAATTGACAAGGTGGACAAAGACAGGATGTTCCAGAGATTGGACACAGTAACAAGGGGACACAGTTGGAAGCTGAAGACACAGATGAATCACAGGGATGTTAGGAAGTATTTCTTCAGCCACAGAGTAGTCAGTAAGTGGAATAGTTTGGGAAGCGATGTAGTGGAGGCAGGATCCATACATAGCTTTAAGCAGAGGTATGATAAAGCTCACGGCTCAGGGAGAGTGACCTAGTAGCGATCAGTGAAGAGGCGGGGCCAGGAGCTCGGACTCGACCCCCGCAACCTCAACTAGGTGAGTACAACTAGGTGAGTACATACACAAACTCATACACACGCACACACACTCATACACACACACACACACACACACACACACTCATACACACACACACTCATACACACACACACACTCATATACACTCATACACATACACACGCACACACAAACACACACACAAACACACACACACACACACACACACACACACACACACACACACACACACACACACACACACACACACACACACACACACACACACACACACACACACACGGGAACAGTCTATAGTTTAAGGCGAGGTATGATAGAGCTCATGGAGCAGGGAGAGAGAGGACCTAGTAGCAATCAGCGAAGAGGCGGGGCCAGGAGCTGTGACTCGACCCCTGCAACCACAAATAGGTGAGTACAAATAGGTGAGTACACAGGAGCTTGGACTCGACCCCTGCAATCTCAACTAGGTGAGTGCACACACACACACACACACACACACACACACACACACACACACACACATGCACACATGTGGTAATGCTTTATTTACAGCTAGCAAAGTCAGGGTATTTCTCCAGAATGGTCCGCAATATACCACTGTGGATAAAGTACTTTGCCATTTCTTGAACATTTATGAGCGAGTTGTTTCTAAATTCATTAATTTTATCACACTCCAGTACATAATGACGCAGGGTGTGACAATAGTCCATCTGGCAAAGTTTACATTTCGTTTGGTCTACATCTGGTGGTGGTGATTTAACCTGCCAAAGATACTTGTAACCCAGCCGAAGCCGGGCAGTAGTGACATCCAAGAGTCTGCTTATTTTGTTGGATGCACCATAGACATGTGGCTCCTCCTGCATGATAGAATGATGATAGATGGACTCACTGGTGTCAATCTCCCTGAGCCTTAAGTCCATAAAATTCAGTTGAAGTTCTTTTCGTATTATTGTTCTCAAACTACTACCTGACAAGCCAAGATTGTAATCTACTCCCTCTTTGAAAGCATACAGCTTAGCCAATTTATCAGTTCTATCATGCATCTGAAGACCAATGTGAGATGGAATCCACAGCTTGTGCACTCTGACTCCACTGTCCACAATCCTACCTAACCTGTGTCTGGCTTCTGACACAAGCATGCAACAATTTATGCTTAATGAGTTGAGAGCATTTATGGATGACAGAGAATCAGTTACAATTAAACTGTCAATCTTTGATATATAGATGCATTTCAGTGCAAGGAGTATGGCAAACAGTTCTGTCTGAAGGGTAGAGGCCCAATTATTGATGCGTGCTCCAATTTCTTTAAGAGAGCCATCACTCTGTACGACAACAGCAGCACTACCAGCTGCACCAGTGGATTGGTGAACTGAACCATCAGCGTAAATAGTTTGCGAGAGTGTGTGCTGTGTGACTAAGTTATCAACACAGCTTAAGGCCTCATGTTTGGCTTCAAGGCGAAGTTTTGGTTGTGATTTAAGAAGTAGTTTGGGGGGAAATGGAGGAATGGTAGTTTGGAATGGGGTAATATTCCATGGAGCGGAGAAGTGCCGCTGTTGCCTTACTTGACATAGATCATGTATCTGATTCATGCGGAGGTCGGTTCCAGTTTTTTCGATCCATCTGGAGGAGTGTTCACCAGTGCTGAGGAAAGTTTGGAGGGCTTCTGTGCAGGGGTTTGAAAGAGCTTGCCTGAGCATATTAACCCCAATTAGGATATTTCTTTCAGTAACACGATCTCTGATGCTTGGAATATCAAGTTCTTTTTGCATATTTAAAATTTTGGCAGTACGAGGGCATCCTAAAATGATCCTCATTGTTTCGTTCTGCAGTTGTTCCAGCCCTCCAAGCTTCCAGTCAATACAACATGGCATAAGAAGATGAATACCATTCTTAATGAAGTTCAAGCAATTTGTAATCGACTAGGCCTCATAATATCTTCCTCTAAAACTAAGATATTAACAAGCAAACGAAATCCCCCACCCATCTATTTGCAGGGTGATATCATTAGCTACGTTAAAACTTACAGATATCTTGGTGTAGATGTACCCTTTAAGAAATCCACTATACTACAACTAAACAAGAAATGTAAAGCTAGGTTAAATGCTCTCAAAGCTGTTGCTGGCTACAATCCCAACTATGGTGCTAATGTGAGAATCGTGAGAATGATGTACATAGCCTATGTTAGGTCCTTAATTGATTATGCTGCTCCCATGTTGATATTAGCTAGAGAAAGTTCTCTCCGACCCTTGGAGTTAATGCAAAATGAAGCTCTCAGGATTATTCTTGGCTGTCCCAGATCTACAAAAGTTCTTAACATGAGGAAGGAGCTTGGTATTTCTAGCATCAGTGATAGGATTGTTGAAATTAACACTGTACTCGGTATTAGAATGTTGAGAAACGAACCAGACACTGTCACAGTGAATCTTACCAAGTGTCTAGAGGTAAATACACACAGATCTAAATGGATTGTGAAAACGTGCAATTGCATTAAGTTTTATAACCTGCATGAACTGTATCACTGTAGGCAACAAGAGCATTTCACCCCTCCATGGAAGATGTGTTCATTTAATATCACATACCTACAAGTCCCTCCCAAGAAGCTCATTGCTAGTAATCCCTTCCTTAAATCTCTTGTTAGAGCAACTGCTCAAGAAGAAATTTCTCACCTAGCTGGTAGTAACAAGTTATCACAAGTTATATACACTGATGGATCCAAACAGGAGTCTTCTGGCAGGGCTGCATCTGCTCTTGTTGCCACCTCCCTAGTTAAGAACGATAATAAATTTGTTGAGTTAGGCATAAGAATTAACAACTGGGCGTCTACACTGCAAACTGAATTGTTTGCAATCCTAATGGCGCTAAAGCTAACCTATGACACTGAGCTTGACTCTATCATCATTACTGATTCTATGTCATCATTGAAGGCTCTTGGCTCATATAATGACTCCAACAACATGCTCACTGGGGAAGCCAGGTATAGATACTCAAAAATTAGGGACAAAGGAATTAATGTACAATTGCTATGGATCCCATCACACATTGGATTACTCCTTCATGATAAAGTTGATATGTTAGCCAAGAAGAGTATCCAGAAGGAGAATGTAGAATATAACTTTGGTATAACTGTGTCTAGCATTAGGAATAATATTAGGAGAGAAGTAAATAAAGAAAATGATTGTTATAGGAATGCAGTTAGAAGCCTGAGTAGATCTATAACCCACTATGATAACATGAACGTAGATAAGTATGTTTATGGAGGAACTTGCAATGTGAACAGACTGACTGATGTTGTAGTGGCCAGGCTTAGGCTTGGTTACAAGTACTTCTGGCAGTTTGGGAGACACACAGATGATGATCAAACTAAATGTAAATTATGTGATCAGGCATATGGTCACTCTCTTGAACACTATGTGCTTAATTGTCCACTTATTGTGGAATACAGAGACAGACAGTATAATAACCTATTGACATGTCAAGATATCTTATTAATGAAAATAAGATACCAGATATACTAAGCAAATTTCCTAAATTTGCTTGTAACAGATAAGTGAACTATAGATATGTAGATATAAATCCATATGTATTCCTGTTAACCCTTTGGGGCCTAGTTCCTAGGCCTTTTGTGTGTCCATATGATCTCGCGCTACCGTCCACAGGATGGATATGGGGTGCACAATAAACTAGCCACTTCGGTGGCAAAATCTAAAAAAATCTAATCCTATACATGGTTACAATCATGAACAAATTACAAAGTAATGAGCCAGTGACACGTCCACACCTGGTCACAATTGTAATGAGTTATAAATACAAATATTAAGTGGGTCATACACCCCACACGAGCACGAGCGCGCGGGCGCACTCTCATACACACGAGCGTACACACATATGTATACACACAAGCACGCACACACACACACACACACACACACACACACACACACACAGGAGGAGAGTGGTAGAGCACCTGGAACGGAACAAGATTATAAACGACAACCAGCACGGATTTATATAAGACAAATCCTGTGTCACAAACCTTCTGGAGTTTTATGACAAAGTTACAGAAGTAAGACACGAGAGAGAGGGATGGGTTGATTGCATTTTCTTAGACTGCAAGAAGGCCTTCGACACAGTTCCTCACAAGAGACTAGTGCAGAAACTAGAGGATCAGTCGCGTATAACAGGAAGGGCAATGCAATGGATCAGAGAATACCTGACAGGGAGGCAACAACGAGTCATGTTACGGGATGAGGTATCACAGTGGGCACCTGTAACGAGCGGGGTCCCACAGGGGTCGGTCCTAGGACCAGTGCTATTTTTGGTATATGTGAATGACTTGATGGAAGGGATAGACTCAGAGGTGTCCCTGTTTGCAGATGATGTGAAGTTAATGAGGAGAATTAAATCAGATGAGGATCAGGCAGGACTTCAAAGAGACCTGGACAGGCTGGGCACGTGGTCCAGCAACTGGCTTCTTGAATTCAACCCTGCCAAGTGCAAAATCATGAAGATCGGAGAAGCGCAAAGAAGACCGCAGACAGAGTATAGGCTAGGTGGCCAAAGACTGCAAACCTCGCTCAAGGAGAAAGATCTTGGGGTGACCATAACACCGAGCATGCCTCCGGAGGCACACATCAACCAGATAACCGCTGCAGCATATGGGCGCCTGGCAAACCTGAGAATAGCGTTCCGATACCTTAATAAGGAATCGTTCAAGACACTGTACACTGTGTACGTCAGGCCCATACTGGATTATGCAGCACCAGTTTGGAACCCACACCTGGTCAAGCACGTCAAGAAGTTAGGCTAGTTCCGGAGCTCAGGGGTATGTCCTACGAAGAAAGGTTGAGGGAAATCGGACTGACGACATTGGAGGACAGGAGGGCCAGGGGAGACATGATAACGACATACAAAATACTGCTTGGAATAGATAAGGTGGACAGAGACAGGTTATTCCAGAGAGGGGACACAGAAACAAAGGGTCACAATTGGAAGCTGAAGACTCAGGCGAGTCATAGGGATGTTAGGAAGCATTTCTTCAGTCATAGAGTCGTCAGGAAGTGAAATAGCCTAGCAAGTGATGTAGTGGAGGCAGGAGCCATACATAGCTTTAAGACGAGGTATGGCAAAGCTCAGGAAGCAGAGAGAGGGAGAGCCTAGTAGCGATAAGTGAAGAGGTGGGGCCAGGAGCTGAGTCTCGACCCCTGCAACCACAATTAGGTGAGTACACACACACACACACACACATGGTAATGCATTATTTACAGCTAGCAAAGTCAGGGTATTTCTCCAGAATGGTCTGTAATATACCACTGTGGATAAAATTTGCCATTTCTTGAACATTTCTGAGTGAGTTGTTTCTAAATTCATTAATTTTTATCGCACTCCAGTGCATAATGATGCAAGGTGTGACAATAGTCCATCTGGCAAAGTTTACATTTCGTTTGGTCTACATCTGGTGGTGGTGATTTAACCTGCCAAAGATACTTGTAACCCAGCCGGAGCCGGGCAGTAGTGGCATCCAAGAGTCTGCTTATTTTGTTGGACGCACCATAGACATGTGGCTCCTGCATGATAGACATGTGGCTCCTCCTGCAAGATAGACATGTGCCTCCTCTTGCATGTTAGACATGTGGCTCCTCCTGCATGATAGACATGTGGCTCCTCCTGCATGATGGAATGATGATAGATGGATTGACTGGTGTCAATCTCCCTGAGTCTTAAATCAATAAAATTCAATTGAAGTTCTTTTCGTATTATTGTTCTCAAACTGCTGACTGACAACCCAAGATTGTAATCTACTCCCTCTTTGAAAGCATACAGCTTAGCCAGTTCATCAGTTCCATCATGCATCTGAAGACCAATGTGAGATGGAATCCACAGCATGTGCACTCTGATTCCACTGTCCACAATCTTACCATACCTAGTATGTCTGGCTTCTGACATAAGCATGCCACAATTTATACTTAATGAGTTGAGAGCATTTATAAGAACATAAGAACATAAGAACGAAGGAACACTGCAGAAGGCCTACTGGCCCATGCGAGGCAGGTCCAAGTCTTCTACCGGCTTAAGCCAATGCACCCAACCTAGTCAGGTCAGGTCACATTGACTTAAGGGAGGAACACGGCAACCGACCTGGTAGCACAAGCTATGAGGTCCAACTCACACCCACCCACATCCACTCATGTATTTATCCAACCTATTTTTAAAGCTACACAACGTTCTGGCCTCTATAACTGTATTCGGGAGTTTGTTCCACTCATCCACAACTCTATTACCAAACCAGTACTTTCCTATATCCTTCCTGAATCTGAATTTTTCCAACTTAAAACCATTGCTGCGAGTCCTGTCTAGGCTAGATATTTTCAGCACACTATTTACATCCCCTTTATTTATTCCTGTCTTCCATTTATACACCTCAATCATATCCCCCCTAATTCTACGTCTTTCTAGAGAGTGCAGATTCAGGGCCCTTAGTCTATCCTCATAGGGAAGGTTTCTGATACATGGGATCAACTTTGTCATCCTCCTTTGTACATTTTCCAGAGAATTTATATCCATTCTGTAATACGGTGACCAAAACTGTGCAGCATAATCTAAATGAGGCCTAACCAAGGATGTATAGAGTTGAAGAACAACCTGAGGACTCCTATTATTTATGCTTCTTGATATGAAGCCAAGGATTCTATTAGCTTTATTGCGAACACTTATGCACTGTTATCTAATCTAATCTAATCTTATGCACTGTTGTCTTGGTTTCAGATTACTGCTAACCAGAACTCCCAAATCTTTTTCGCAATCCGTAATATTAAGATCTACATTATTTAGTTTATATGTGGCATGGTTATTGTCCTGTCCAACATTTAGAACTTTGCATTTGTCTATATTAAACTGCATCTGCCACTTCTCCGACCACTGCATCAGTCTATTCAAATCTTCCTGGAGTGCTCGAATGTCCTCGTCAGAATGAATTCGACGGCCTATTTTGGTGTCATCGGCAAACTTGCCGATGTCGCTCTTTATGCCCTCATCTATGTCGTTTATGTAGATTGTGAACAGCAGGGGGCCCAACACTGACCCCTGTGGAACACCGCTCGTGACGCTTCCCCACTCTGATTTCTCCCCATTTATGCAAACTCTCTGCTGCCTATTTGTCAACCATGCCTCTATCCAGGAAAAAATTTCTCCTCCTATTCCATGTGCCTTAATTTTCCTCAATAGTCTCTGATGTGGGACCCTGTCAAAAGCCTTACTGAAGTCCATATACACAATATCATATTCATTACCATGATCTACCTCCTCAAATACCTTAGTGAAAAAAGTTAATAAATTCGTAAGGCAGGAACGCCCCTTTGTAAAACCATGCTGAGATTCGTTGATTAATTTATGCTTTTCAAGGTGGCTACGAACTGCCTCGGCAATTATTGATTCCATAAATTTTCCCACTATGGAGGTTAGGCTTATTGGTCTATAGTTCGAAGCTAAGGACCTGTCACCTGTTTTGAAAATAGGTATCACATTTGCCATTTTCCACTTATCTGGCACCATGCCAGTTTGTAGTGATATGTTGAAAAGATTAGCCAAAGGTGTGCTAAGCTCCTCTTTACATTCCTTTAGAACCCTTGCATACAGTTCATCAGGGCCTGGGGATTTGTTAGGTTTTAATTTATCTATTTGCCTAAGGACCATGTCACTTGTGACCCTAATCGTGCACAGTTTATTATCGTCCTGTTCTACATAATTTATCATTACTGGAATATCGCTGGTATCCTCCTGTGTAAAAACTGAGAGGAAGTATGTGTTAAAAATTCTACACATTTCCTTATCACTGTCAGTGAGTTGACACGAGGAACTTTTGAGTGGGCCTATCTTGTCCCTGATCTTACTTCTGTATACCTGAAAGAATCCTTTTGGGTTAGTCTTCGATTCTCTTGCAACTTTAACCTCATAATCTCTTTTTGCTTTTCTAATTCCCTTTTTTATTTCTCTCTTTAACTGAATATATCGATTTCTTAATTGCCCCTCTCCTCTTTTGATTTGCCTATATATGCCTCTCTTTTGACCAATCAGATATTTTAATCTATTGTTCATCCATTTAGGATCATTTTTGTTTGATCTGATTTCCCTATTTGGAACATAATTTGACTGAGCAGCTAGAACTATGTCCTGGAAAGCATCATATCGGCAACCATCACCACCTACCTGACCCTTAGTCAGGTCATTCCAGTTCAGCCCACCTAAGTAATTTTTCAGTCCTATGAAATCAGCCAAGCGAAAGTCAGGGATGGAGACTTGATTGCCATTATTAGGGGAATTCCATGATATATTAAAACTGAGTGATTTGTGATCACTTTCCCCAAGCTCATCATTAACCTCAAGATTATTAATTAGTGTTTCCCTACTGGCAAGAACCAAGTCAAGGAGGTTATTTTCCCTAGTTGGCTCTGTCACAAACTATTTTAAAAAACAATCCTGGATCGTATCAAGAAAGTCACCTGACTCTAAATTTCCTGTCAAATTGCTCCAGTCAATCTGTCTATAGTTGAAATCTCCCATTAGCACAACATTTTCGTATGTAGATGCCTTACGAATTTCGTCCCATAGAAGTTTACTGCACTCCCTATCAAGATTTGGGGCCCTGTAAATCACACCCAAAATTAGTTTTTCTCGGCCCTCGAGAAGCTGTAACCAAACAGATTCAGTGGCTGACGCTTCTAATTTAATATCTTGTCTAACACAACAATTTAAATTGTCTCTGACATACATCGCTACTCCACCACCTTTCCTGTTGACCCTGTCAGTGTGGAATAATTTATAGCCTTGTATGTGACATTCAGAGGGCATCTCTCTATCTTTCAGATTGAGCCAGGTCTCTGTTATAGCAATAATATCTATGTTTCCTGCACTTGCAATTAATCTTAGCTCATCTATCTTATTTCTTACACTCCTGCTATTAGTATAGTAAACCTTAAGGGAGCTAGTCCATTGCTGCCCTCTGCTGTCTCCCTTTGTTTGCTGACCTGATCTATTGTCTTTATTTATAACTTCATGCTGAATGCATTTTATACATTTACTGTTTCCAACCCTAGTGTTGCAACCTGCTTGTTTCCCACACACACCCATACCTCTATCTTCCATCAGTTTAAAATCATAGGCATTTCACCAATGGCCTTCTCAATCGAGTCTGCAAGTGCTACCACCCCTGCCCCAGAGAGATGTACCCCATCCCTTGCATACATATCATGTTTGCCATAAAAGTTGTTCCAGTTGTCAATGAATGGGATTGCAAGTTCCTTGCAGTATCTGTCTAGCCAGCAATTTACACCAATTGTCCTGGACAACCATTCATTTCCTACTCCCCTTCTAGGCAAGATGCTACATATGATTGGGATCCCTCCCTTAGACTTAATGAAATCTATAGCTGACCTGTACTTATCTAGCAGCTCTTCTCTCCTACCCTTCCCAATATCATTTCCACCAGCACTGAGACAGATAATGGGCTTGTTCCCATTACCTGACATGATATTATCTAGCATGTTGACAATGTCCCCAACACCAGCTCCAGGGAAGCACACTCTATCTCTCATCTTCTTATTCCTATTACAAAAAGCACGGTCAATATATCTTACCTGAGAGTCACCAACCACAAGAATGCGCTTACCTCCATTAGCAGGGGCAGTAGTACCCTTACCTTCACTGGCCACTGAAGTACATTCATCCTGAAGAACAGAGAAGCGATTTCCTACCTTCAGATCTTCACTCTTAACTTTCCTTACTCTGATTGGCCTCCCATTACTGTGAACCACTCGCCACTTGTAGCAGGTGCTGGGCTGCACCTCACTGCTGGTAGCCGTTGCTACCTCCCCAACTACCGCCCACAGGATGGGTATGGGGTGCATAATAAACATATTAAACTAACTAACTAACTACCTCCCCAACTACAGCCTCCTCACAGCGAGAGACAGACTGCACCTCACTGCTAGAAGCTTCATTTCCCACAACTCCAGCCACCTCACACTCTCTCCCAGACCCATTGAGGTGGACGCATTTGAGTGCAAGGAGTATGGCAGACAGTTCTGTTTAAAGGGTAGAGGCCCAGTTATTGATGCCTGCTCCAATTTCATTATGACAACAGCAACACTACCAGCTGCACCAGTGGATTGGTGAACAGAACCATCAACGTAACTAATTTGCGAAAGAGTGTTCTGTGTACCTTAGTTATCAATACAGCTTAAGGCATCATGTCTGGCTCCAAGACGAAGCTTTGGTTGTGATTTAAGAACAGTTTTAGGGTGAAATAGAGGAATGGTAGTTTGGAATGGAGTAATATCCCATGGAGCAGGGAAGTGCCTCTGTTGCCTAACTTGACATAGATCATGTAGCTGGTTCATGGGAAGGTCGGTTCCAGTTTTTTTCGATCCATCTGGAAGGATGTTCATCAATGCTGAGGAAAGTTTGGAGGGCTTCTGTGCAGGGGTTTGAATGGACTAACCTAAGCATATTGACCCCAATAAGGATATTTCTTTCAGTAACACGATCTCTAATGCTTGGAATATTAAGTTCTTTCCGCATATTTAAAATTTTGGCAGTACGAGGGCATCCTAGGATGATCATTGCTTCGTTTTGCAGTTTTTCCAGCCCTCCAAGCTTCCACTCAGACACGAGTGCAAGTAGTGGCGCCGCATAATCAACCAATGATCAAATATAAGCAAGATTACATCATTCTCACAATTTTAACATTAGCTCCATACCTGGGATGAAAACCTGCCACAACTCTAAGTGCTCTCAGCCTTTCTTTGTATTAGCGACAAAGTCTCGTTAAAACAGATCCAAGCAGTGGAACCTCAAAGCCTAGATACCTGTATCTGCTTACATATTCTAGAAGAGACCCATCATGCAACTGGATCTGACGAACTGTGCCTCTCTGTCGAGGAGGATTCCTGTTGAGTGTCTTTGTTTTATCAGTAGAGATTATCAACTCCAGGTCCTGACACGAGGCTAGTACATAACTAAGAATGTTTTGGGTGTTGGAGAATCCGGTGGTGTGAATCATTATATCATCAGCAAAACTAATCATATAATGATGGGGCTGGCTAGGCATAGCATTAAGTAAGCCATTAATTAGAATATTGAATAGGGTGGGACTGAGCACACCTCCCTGTGGGGTTCCTAATTCAAAATCTTTAGTTACACTTCTTTGTCCCTGGAACAACACAGACGACTTTCTGTTGGACAGGTAGTCTTTAATACAGCGGAGAAGCCATCCTCCAACATCCATACTGGCAAGTTCACTAATGATTACACGTCGGTTGACTACATCGAAAGCGGATTTAAGGGCAAGGAAGGTAGTGTATGAGCTGTCAGTGTGCAGAATGAGAAAGGTGGTAATGCAATGATGCACACTCCTTCCATGCATGAAGCCATGCAACCAGGGAGACAAAAAATTGCTTAATTCTGTGCATAAGACGATTAAGAATCATCCTTTCGAATGTTTTACACAAGCAGCTAGTAAGAGATATTGGGCGAATTGAGTTTTGTTGACTGGGCTTCGGAATGGGAATAATAAGGCTGTTGGTCCATGATTTAGGGAGCTCCCCAGTGACATAGCTCATGTTATATAATTAAAGTAAAGGATTACCTGGTACTCGACACAGCAATCTGAGTATGTTGTAAGTAATACCATCCTCCCCAGGCGACATGGAGCCGCCCTTTGTTAGTGCTGCATCGAGTCCAAAGTTAGTGAAAGGAAAGTTACAGTCATTTTCCTTGCTGAGCATAAAACAAATCAGTCTCTCCCTTGCATCATATTTGTCCATTAATTTCTCCTGTGCATCCAAGAGTCTGCTTATTTTGTTGGATGCACCATAGACATGTGGCTCCTCCTGCATGATAGAATGATGATAGATGGACTCACTAGTGTCAATCTCCCTGAGCCTTAAGTCCATAAAATTCAGCTGAAGTTCTTTTCGTATTATTGTTCTCAAACTACTACCTGACAAGCCAAGATTGTAATCTACTCCCTCTTTGAAAGCATACAGCTTAGCCAATTCATCAGTTCTATCATGCATCTGAAGACCAATGTGAGATGGAATCCACAGCATGTGCACTCTGACTCCACTGTCCACAATCTTACCATACTTAGTATGTCTGGCTTCGGACATAAGCATGCCACAATTTATACTTAATGAGTTGAGAGCATTTATGGATGACAGAGAATCAGTTACAATTAAAGTGTCAACCTTAGATACATGGACGCATTTGAGTGCAAGGAGTATGGCAAACAGTTCTGTTTGAAGGGTAGAGGCCCAGTTATTGATGCCTGCTCCAATTTCTTTATGAGAGCCATCACTGTATGACAAGAGCAGCACCACCAGCTGCACTAGTGGACTGGTGAACAGAATCATCAACGTAAATAATTTGTGAAAGAGTGTTCTGTGTGACTAAGTTATCAATACAGCTTAAGGCATCATGTTTGGCTCCAAGACGAAGCTTTGGTTGTGATTTAAGAAGTATTTTGGTCCAAATGGAGGAATGGTAGTTTTCAGTGGTGTAATATCCCATTGAGCGGAGAAGTGCCGCTGTTGCCTTACTTGACATAGATCATGTATCTGATTCATGCGGAGGTCGGTTAAGTTTTTTCAATCCATCTGGATGAGTGTTCACCAGTGCTGAGGAAAGTTTGGAGGGCTTCTGTGCAGGGGTTTGAGTGGGCTTGCCTGAGCATATTGACCCCAATAAGTACGATAAGGCATCTAAATTACTGGGAACGGTTGAAGTCCCTTTATTTGTATTCCCTGGAATGCAGGCGAGAGAGATACATGATAATATACACTTGAAAAATCATAGAGAGATTAGTACCAAATGTGCACAAGAAAATCACTCCCTATGAAAGCAAAAGACTCGGCAGAAGATGCAACATTCCCCCAATGAAAAGCAGGGGTGCCACGAGTACACTGAGAGTCAGGGGCCCAAGACTGTTCAACTGCTTCCCAGCATACATAAGGGGGATTACCAATAGACCCCTGGCTGTCTTCAAGAAGGCACTGGACAGGCACATAAATTCAGTACCTGACCAGCTAGGCTGTGATTCATACATCAGTTTGCATGCGTCCAGCAGTAACAGCCTGGTTGATCAGACTCTGATCCACCACGAGGCCTGGTCTCAGACCGAGCCGCTGGGGCGTTGACCCCCGAAACCCTCTCCAGGTATACTCCAGATATATACTGCAGTCAGGTGAAAAGAAGCAGGAGGAGGCGGAATCACCATTGAACAGCTCCACTAGTGTAAGTAGGTCATGCCTGTAGGTCATGACCTACTGCCATGATCTATTTACACTAGTGGAATTGGAATGAAGAAACGTTTCCTCAATAAAGATTCCAAAATGTTGCATAGGTGTCTGATTCTTCAGTATGTCCAAGCATTCTGCCTCAGGCCCAGACTCATCAAACTCCATATTCATCAGAAATTCCAATAAACCACCATATCGGGTCTTCAGTATTCCAGGGAGGAACCTGGACACAGGAGTCATCCCACAGTCATTAAAACACAGTGATTATTGCTCCACTTCACAAAGGTGACAGTAAAGCAATTGTGGTAAACTATAGACCAACTGCGCTAACTTTTTACATTATTAAAATATTTTGAACGGGTCCTAAGAAGGAAGATTGGAAATCGCATAGAATCACAACAGATGCACAATCCAAGGCAACATGAGTTTAGAGCAGGTCGTTTCTGTTTTCACGAATGTTAGACCATTACGACATAATTCTGAATAATTAATAAATAAATAATCTTTATTTCTAAAGATACGTAATACAAATTATACAGACCTAGCTGACATCAGTGACATACTATATAGAAAACCCCCGGTTGCGCAGAGAATTTCTGGCATGTGCTGGAAGATAAGCTACTGATGTAGTGCACATAAATTTTGCTAAACCCTTTAACTAGTGCGATCATGGTGTGATAGTGCACAAAATGCATGCAAAGGAATAAGTGGTGAAGTGGGTAGATGGTTATTAGACTTCTTAACAAATAGGTCCAAGAGAATAGCAGTAAACAATATAAAGGCGGAAGTTGCCACAGTGAAAAGTTCTGTTCCTTAAGGTACGGTCCTCTCCCCACTTCTTTTTTTCATTCTTATATCCATCATAGACAAAGACATAAGTTGTAGCACCATAACATCTTTAACAGATGACACCAGAATCTCAGAGTAACGTTTGTCGAAGATACAGCGAGCTTCACGCGGATATATCAATTCTTCCAGTGGGCCTCAGACAACAATATGATGTTCACTGAGAATGTTTCAACTGCATCGCTACAGAAGAATGGAGGAAATAGAGACTGAAACGGAGTACAGGACAAACTCTAACCATTCAATAAAGTGAACGTTCCATGTGCGAGACTTAAGAGTGAGGATGTTAGACGTTCTCTCAGTCGAGGATCACAACAAAGCTGTTGTTACTGCCACAAGGAAAGTGATAAGCTGGATAACTATAACGTTTAAGACAAGAGATGCCTGACCAATAATACTCCGTCACTTGTTCTCTCCAGGCTGGAATGCTGTCTTATATTAATGGCCCACATCAAGGCAGGCGAGATTACCGATATAGTTAGTTTAGTTTAATATCTTTATTATGCACCCCAGACCCATGGTGTGGGCGGTAGTCAAAAGATTACAAAGGTACATAATGGGTCCAAGGACTGGACCCCAAAGTTATGATAGCTGAACTAGTTACAAAGGTAATGAACTCCAGGTAGATCTGGTCACAATCATGGCAAGTTACAGAGGTAATGAATCAGCCTCACTCCTATACATGGTTACAGTCATGAACAAATTACAAAGTAATGAACCACTGATACGTCCACACCTGGCCACAATTGTAATGAGTTATAAATACAAATATTAAGTGGATCATACACCCCACACGAGCACGAGCGCGCGGGCGCACACACATGAGGGCGCACGCACAAACATATGCACAGGAGCGTACAAATATATGCATACACGCAAGCACACACACACACACACACACACACACACACACACACACACACACACACACACACACAGTGGGAGAGGGAACTGACAGGAAAACCAGTACAAGAAATGATGGACTATGTAGCAACAAAATGCAAGGAGGCAGAGGAGAGGTTTGTTCCCAAGGGAAACAGAAATAATGGGAAGAACATAACGAGTCCTTGGTTCACCCAAAGGTGTAGGGAGGCAAAAACTAGGTGTACTAGAGAATGGAAAAGGTACAGAAGACAGAGAACTCAGGAAAATAAAGAAATCAGCCGAAGAGCCAGAAACGAATATGCACAGATAAGAAGGGAGGCTCAGAGACAATATGAAAATGACATAGCATCAAAAGTAAAGACTGACCCGAAGCTGTTGTACAGCCACATCAGGAGGAAAACAACAGTCAAGGACCAGGTAATCAGACTGAGGAAGGGTGACGGGGAATTCACAAGAAACGACCGAGAGGTTTGTCAGGAGCTCAACACAAGATTTAAAGAGGTATTTACAGTGGAAACCAGTAGGACTCCAAGAAATCAGAACAGGGGGGCACACCAGCAAGTGCTGGATGAGGTACATATAACCAAGGAGGAGGTGAAGAAGCTGCTATGCGAACTTGACACCTCAAAGGCGGTGGGACCAGACAACATCTCTCCATGGGTCCTTAAAGAGGGAGCAGAGATATTGTGTGAGCCATTAACAAAGATCTTCAACACATCATTTGAAACTGGGCAACTCCCTGAGGTATGGAAAATGGCAAATGTAGTCCCAATGTTTAAAAAGGGAGACAGACATGAGGCACTAAACTACAGACCTGTATCACTAACGTGTATAGTATGCAAGGTCATGGAGAAGATCATCAGGAGGAGAGTGGTGGGGCACCTGGAAAGAAACAAGTGTATAATTGACAACCAGCACGGTTTCAGGGAAGGAAAATCCTGTGTCACAAACCTACTAGAGTTTTATGACAAGGTGACAGAAGTAAGACAAGAGAGAGAGAGGGGTGGATCGACTGCGTATTTTTGGACTGCAAGAAGGCCTTCGACACAGTTCCTCACAAGAGGTTACTGCAAAAGCTAGAGGACCAGGCACACATAACAGGAAAGGCACTGCAATGGATCAGAGAATATCTGACAGGGAGGCAACAACGAGTCATGGTACGCGACGAGGTGTCAGAGTGGGCGCCTGTGACAAGCGGGGTTCCACAGGGGTCAGTCCTAGGACCTGTGCTGTTCTTGGTATACGTGAACGACATAACGGAAGGGATAGACTCAGAAGTGCCCTTGTTTGCAGATGATGTGAAGTTAATGAGAAGAATCGAATCGGACGAGGATCAGGCAGGACTACAAAGAGACCTGGACAGGCTACAAGCCTGGTCCAGCAACTGGCTCCTTGAATTTAACCCTGCCAAATGCAAAGTCATGAAGATTGGGGAAGGGCAAAGAAGACCGCAGACACAATATAGTTTAGATGGCCAAAGACTGCAAACCTCACTCAAGGAAAAAGATCTGGGGGTGAGTATAACACCGAGCATATCTCCTGAGGCGCACATCAATCAGATAACTGCTGCAGCATACGGGCGCCTGGCAAACCTACGGATAGCGTTCCGATACCTCAGTAAGGATTCGTTTAAGACTCTGTGCACCATCTACGTCAGGCCCATACTGGAGTATGCAGCACCAGTTTGGAATCCACACCTAGTCAAGCACGTCAAGAAATTAGAGAAAGTGCAAAGGTTTGCAACAAGACTAGTCCCAGAGCTACGGGGATTGTCCTATGAAGAAAGGTTGAGGGAAATCGGCCTGACGACACTGGAGGCCAGGAGGGTCAGGGGAGACATGATAACGACATATAAAATACAGCGCGGAATAGACGAGGTGGACAAAGACGGGATGTTCCAGAGATGGGACACAGACACAAGAGGTCACAATTGGAAGTTGAAGACTCAGATGAATCAAAGGGATGTTAGGAAGTATTTCTTCAGTCATAGAGTAGTCAGGCCATGGAATAGCCTAGAAAGTGATGTAGTGGAGGCAGGAACCATACATAGTTTTAAGGCGAGGTATGACAGAGCTCATGGGGCAGGGAGAGAGAGGACCTAGTAGCAATCAGCGAAGAGGCGGGGCCAGGAGCTGTGACTCGACCCCTGCAACCACAAATAGGTGAGTACACACACACACACACACACGCACACAGGAACTCGGACTCGACCCCTGCAACCTCAACTAGGTGAGTACCCCCCCCCCACACACACACAGCTAGCAAAGTCAGGGTATTTCTCCAGAATGGTCTGTAATATACCACTTTGCCATTTCTTGAACACTTCTGAGTGAGTTGTTTCTAAATTCATTAATTTTATCACACTCCAGTACATAATGACGCAGGGTGTGACAATAGTCCATCTGGCAAAGTTTACATTTCGTTTGGTCTACATCTGGTGGTGGTGATTTAACCTGCCAAAGATACTTGTAACCCAGCCGAAGCCGGGC
Source organism: Cherax quadricarinatus (assembly GCF_038502225.1). Lineage (NCBI taxonomy): Eukaryota > Metazoa > Arthropoda > Malacostraca > Decapoda > Parastacidae > Cherax > Cherax quadricarinatus. The sequence continues at coordinate 30,335,491 of NC_091309.1, read as the reverse complement.
AGTAGTGACATCCAAGAGTCTGCTTATTTTGTTGGATGCACCATAGACATGTGGCTCTTCAATGTCTTTATTATGCACCCCATACCCATCTTTTGGGCAGAAAACAGAGCTGTCACCGCCCGTATACATTCACTTAGACATCTGAACTACTGGGAAACCTCGAAATTCCTTCAACTGTATTCCTTGAAACGTAGGCGAGAAAGGTCTATCATAATCTACATCTGGGAAATCCTGGAGAGACTGAACCCTAACCTGCAAACCAAAATCACTCTGTATGAAAAGAAAAGACTTGGTAGACGGCACAAAGTGCCTCCAATACAAAGGAGGGCGGTGAGTACCCTGAGAGAGAATATGATGAATGTCAGGGGCCCCCGACCTGACATTGCCCAGCCTTCGCGCCTATGGGAACTTACCAAGAAATCTGTCTTCAAGAGGGAACTTGACAAATCCCTTAAAACACTTCTATACCAGCTGAGCCGTGGTTCACACGGTGAACTGCGAGCTTTCAGAAGTAACAGGCTGGTTCATCAGGCCTTGATCCACCAGGAGTCCTGGTCTGGGAACAGGCGGCAGGGGCGTTAACCCTTCCCTGAAGCATCTTCAGATTCAAGTGTCACCTCCGATCTCCTACTGGATGAGCTCAAGTGAGTCAGTCACTCACATATTCAAGAAAAATAGTTGCTCGGATATCAGCAACTATAGGTTTTGCACATGACGCACAGGGTGAGCGTCCGGCATATTGCCAGTCACCTGTGTGTTAGTCAAGGTGTGTTTACCTATCCGCTAGGAATTTTTATTGACCTAAGAAAAGCGTTTGACACAGTAGACCACGGCATCCTACTCCACAAACTTGACCACTATGGTATAAGAGGCCATGCGCTTGCATATTTTAAATCCTACCTTTCTAATAGGTATCAGTATGTCACCATTAAAGACACAGCCTCATCAATATGGCCACTTGATACTGGAGTTCCGCAGGGAAGTGTCCTTGGACCCCTGCTCTTCCTCATATACATCAATGATCTTCCAAACATATCCCAACACCTGAAACCCATTCTCTTTGCTGACAACACGACTTATGTCATCTCCCACCCTAATCTTGCCACCCTCAACACCATTGTTAACGAGGAGCTGCTCAAAATATCGACTTAGATGACAGCCAATAAACTTGCATTTAACACTGGCAAAACCTACTATATTATGTTTGGTAGCAGAGCAGGTGTTGAGCAACTTAACATTAAGATCGACAACACTCTAATTGCCAGACATAATGAGGGCAAATTCCTTGGCCTATACCTCGACAACAACCTAAATTTCAGCACCCATATCCAACAAATAACAAAAAAAGTATCCAAAACGGTGGGGATCCTCTCCAAGATACGATACTACGTACCGCAAACTGCCTTATACTTATATATCCATACCTCACCTATGCTATCTGTGCTTGGGGTTCAACTGCAGCAACACACCTAAAGCCAATAATAACCCAACAAAAAGCCGCAGTAAGAATAATCACTAAATCCCATCCCTGGCAACCCCCCCCCCACTCTTCATAGATCTAAACTTACTCCATGTTCAGAACATCCACACTTACTACTGTGCAATCTATATCTACAGGACCTTAAATTCCAATATTAACCTTGACCTAAAACGCTTTCTTGATAATTGTGACAGGATCCACAGGCATAACACCAGACACAAACATCTCTATGACATTCCCCGTGTTCGACTAAACCTTTACAAAAATTCAATGTATTTCAAAGGACCTAAAATCTGGAACACCCTACCTGAAAACTCTAGAACTGCAGACACATTCATCACTTTCAAAACTACAGTTAGAGAACATCTTATCTCCCTGATCCACCCCGACAACTAACTACATGATAACCACCTGGTGGTTCACAATTACACTCACTCACCCACTGACTATAAACCCAGAAATACTAATCTTAATCTTAAAATAATAAATCGTAACTAGTCACAAGTTTGCCTATGATAATCCAATATAGACACTTTGTATTGTGCCAAAACAAAAGTATTCACATTGCTAAACTCACAAATTATGATGTAGTCGCTTAGCCTTATTACCATAATCTGTAAGGATTTATTGTTAAGAATTAATTTAAGTCTGCCCGAAATGCCTAGCCATGCTAGGTGTCCTAGTGGCCCCCTCTGTAATTAGTATTTTATAACATGTAAACCACACAATACCTAAAACCTGTAAACCCCGCATTGTAACCCTTATAGAGAATAAACTTGAATTGAATATTGTAAGTCCAGACAAAAGCGTGTATTTGAAACATAATACTGTACATTAATAATATTAATACAGCTTGTGATGAGAGCACATCGGATAGTTTTTGCAAATATGTGAATATGTAGCAAACAAATAAATACATGCATAGACTATATATTCATACACATATATACATATATAACAATGCAATTATACAAGACATTTTAAAAAAGTTCTTACAACTATATGAAATACTTGTTAAGTTAGTCTTAAAAAATAAGTCCATTTATGTAGCAACTTAGATACGATCTCAATATTTCAGTCAACTTATAAACAATAGCGTGATTTACTTTTTCCTGTATCGATTGTTTGGACATGTTTGTCAATGATTTTGCAGGGAAAACTTAAAGCCATAAATGAAACTAAAAAAGAACCCAAAATATTTTTCTCATGCCAAATCTAGGGAAAAAAAAAACCACATCCTGTATTGGGCCCTTGCTTAATAATAATAATAATATAATAATAATAATATCTTTATTTACTACAAGTACATGTACAAGGTATACAGTCCTAGTTGACATCAGTGACATACTACTATATAGAAAGTCCCTTGTTATGCTCCGCATTTCGGGCAAATTAGGTCAGTGTCCCAGGATGCGACCCACACCAGTCGATTAACACCCAGGGAACATAGACAACAGGTGGAAAGAAACACGTCCAATGTTTCTACTCTGGCTGGGAATCGAACGCAGACCCTCGCCGTGTGAAGCGAGAGCAACCAGAGCCCAAATGAGATGGGACTTGCACAGATGACGCCGAAGAAATGAGTGAGATATTGAAGTGCCAGTATGACTCAGTGTTTAGTGAACCTTTAATCAGACTAAGGGTCGACAATCTACATGAATTTTTTTATGACCGAGACTCAAAATATGGTTAATTCAAGAATTTCACACGTAAGTACGATAAAACAACTAAATTACTGGGAACGTTTGAAGTTCCTCAACCTGTACTCCCTGGAAGGCAGGCGGGAGAGATACAAGATTATATGTACTTGGAAAATCCTAAAGGGATTAGTACCAAACTTGCACACAAAAATCACTCCCTATGAAAGCAAAAGACTCGACAGACGATGCAACATCCCCCAATAAAAAGCCGGGGCACCACTAACACGATAAGAGACAATACAATAAGTGTCAGGGGCCCAAGACTGTTCAACTGACTCCCAGCATACATAAAATTTTCTAATCAATATAATCAACATATACTTACTCTCAATATCTGTATTCATCTCAAATGTTAATCACTCCATTGTGTCCACCTAAGGTTATATTCAAAATTGTACGTCTTCTCTATGATGAGAAATTTCAATTACTCCGATATGGAAAACGTGAGGAAATTAAAACTTCATCAGAGTATAAAACAAATTCCAGCCACAAAATAGAGCGAAAAACTAACGTCAAAGACCTGGGAGTGATCATGTCGGAGGATCTCACCTTCAAGGACCATAACATTGTATCAATCGCATCTGCTAGAAAAATGACAGGATGGATAATGAGAACCTTCAAAACTAGGGAGGCCAAGCCCATGATGACACTCTTCAGGTCACTTGTTCTATCTAGGCTGGAATATTGCTGCACACTAACAGCACCTTTCAAGGCAGGTGAAATTGCCGACCTAGAAAATGTACAGAGAACTTTCACGGCGCGCATAACGGAGATAAAACACCTCAATTACTGGGAGCGCTTGAGGTTCCTAAACCTGTATTCCCTGGAACGCAGGAGGGAGAGATACATGATTATATACACCTGGAAAATCCTAAAGGGACTAGTACCGAACTTGCACACGAAAATCGCTCACAACGAAAGCAAAAGACTCGGCAGACGATGCAACATCCCCCCAATGAAAAGCAGGGGTGTCACTAGCACGTTAAAAGACAATACAATAAGTGTCAGGGGCCCGAGACTGTTCAACTACCTTCCAGCATACATAAGGGGGATTACCAATAGACCCCTGGCTGTCTTCAAGCTGGCACTGGACAAACACCTAAAGTCGGTACCTGACCAGCCGGGCTGTGGCTCGTACGTTGGATTGTGTGCAGCCAGCAGTAACAGCCTGGTTGATCAGGCTCTGATCCACCAGGAGGCCTGGTCACAGACCGGGCCGCGGGGGCGTTGACCCCCGGAACTCTCTCCAGGTAAACTCCAGGTAAACTCCAGGTAAACTCCAGGCAGACTCCAGGAGCACCCTCCAGGCAGGCTCCAGGAACACCCTCCAGGCAGGCTCCAGGAACACTCTCCAGGCAGGCTCCTGGAACACCCTCGAGGCAGGCTCCAGGAACACCCTCGAGGCAGGCTCCAGGAACACCCTCGAGGCAGGCTCTAGGAACATCCTCCAGGCAGGCTCCAGGAACACCCTCCAGGCAGGGTCCACCTGGAGTTACCTGGAGAGAGTTCCGGGGGTCAACGCCCCCGCGGCCCGGTCTGTGACCAGGCCTCCTGGTGGATCAGAGCCTGATCAACCAGGCTGTTGCTGCTGGCTGCACGCAAACCAACGTACGAGCCACAGCCCAGCTGATCAGGAACTGACTTTAGGTGCTTGTCCAGTGCCAGCTTGAAGACTGCCAGGGGTCTGTTGGTAATCCCCCTTATGTGTGCTGGGAGGCAGTTGAACAGTCTCGGGCCCCTGACACTTATTGTATGGTCTCTTAACGTGCTAGTGACACCCCTGCTTTTCATTGGGGGGATGGTGCATCGTCTGCCAAGTCTTTTGCTTTCGTAGTGAGTGATTTTCGTGTGCAAGTTCGGTACTAGTCCCTCTAGGATTTTCCAGGTGTATATAATCATGTATCTCTCCCTCCTGCGTTCCAGGGAATACAGGTTTAGGAACCTCAAGCGCTCCCAGTAATTGAGGTGTTTTATCTCCGTTATGCGCGCCGTGAAAGTTCTCTGTACATTTTCTAGGTCGGCAATTTCACCTGCCTTGAAAGGTGCTGTTAGTGTGCAGCAATATTCCAGCCTAGATAGAACAAGTGACCTGAAGAGTGTCATCATGGGCTTGGCCTCCCTAATTTTGAAGGTTCTCATTATCCATCCTGTCATTTTTCTAGCAGATGCGATTGATACAATGTTATGGTCCTTGAAGGTGAGATCCTCCGACATAATCACTCCCAGGTCTTTGACGTTGGTGTTTCGCTCTATTTTGTGGCCAGAATTTGTTTTGTACTCTGATGAAGATTTAATTTCTTCATGTTTACCATATCTGAACACCCTCCAGGCAGGCTCCAGGAACACCCTCCAGGCAGGCTCCAGGAACACTCCAGGCAGGCTCCAGGAACACTCTCCAGGCAGGCTCCAGGAACACCCTCGAGGCAGGCTCCAGGAACACCCTCGAGGCAGGCTCCAGGAACACCCTCGAGGCAGGCTCCAGGAACACCCTCGAGGCAGGCTCCAGGAACACCCTCGAGGCAGGCTCCAGGAACACCCTCGAGGCAGGCTCCAGGAACACCCTCCAGGCAGGCTCCAGGAACACCCTCGAGGCAGGCTCCAGGAACACCCTCGAGGCAGGCTCCAGGAACACCCTCCAGGCAGGCTCCAGGTAACATGTATCTATTATTAACTTCCTATTAATACCGTGCGATAAAATTAATGAATTCAGAGAGAACTCACTCAGAAATATTCAAGAAATATCAAAGTATTTTTACCTACAGTGGTATATTACCAGTCACCTGGAAAAAAAAAACCGGTCTTGTCCACTGTAAGTAACGCATAACTACTTAATTTTTTTTTCTGTGTGGGTGTGACCTAATTCATGTCTACATAAATGACTCATTACGATTATAACCAGATATAAGCATGTAAACAGTTCATTACCACTGTAACTTGTTTAGTAATCAAAATTTTGGGGCCCAGTCCCTGGACCTATTATGTCCCTTTGTAATCTTTTGACTACCATCCACAGGATAGGTTGTGGTGCATGGAAAAATATACTTAACAAACTACCGTGTTAGACCCTTAAAGATATAAAACCGGACTAAATTTTAGGTACAGAACAATCTAAGTTTTGCCCGACGTGCTGTGCAGCCTGTGGGAATTCATGTTATGATATAATAATAATAATAATAATAATAATAATAATAATAATAATAATAATAATAATAATAATAATATCTTTATTTACTGCAAGTACATGTACAAGATATACAGTCCTAGTTGACATCAATGACATACTAATGTATAGAAAGTCACTTGTTATGCTGAGCATTTCAGGCAAATTAGGTCAGTTTTGTCCCAGGATGCGACCCACACCAGTCCACTAACACCCAGTTACCTATTTAACTGATGGGTGAACATAGACAACCGGTGTAATGAAACACGCCCAATGTTTTTACCCTCGCTGGGGATCGAACTCATACACTCGTACTGTATGTGTATGCGCGCTCGTGTGTATGCGCGCTCGTGTGGGTTTATGACCCGCTTAATATTTGTATTTATAAGTCATTACAACTTTGACCGGGTGTGGACGTATCAGTGGCTCATTACTTTGTAATTTGTTCATGACTGTAACCATGTATTGGAGTGTAGATGGTTCATTACCTTTGTAACTTGCCATGATTGTGACCAGATCTACCTGGAGTTCATTACCTTTGTAACTTGCTCAGTTATCATAACTTTGTACCTCTGTAATCTTTTGACTACCGCCCACACCATGAGTACGGGGTGCATAATAAACATATTAAACTAACGAACATATCAGTGACTTTGTGATGTATAGGCCAACCTCCTCCCCTTTTGCCTGTTCACTCTGTCGCACCTGTATAGGTTATAACCTGGGATTAATATTTCATTGTCAAGGCCATCCTTTATGTGGGTCTCTGTGACAACTGTGAATATTGCGTTTGACTCTGTAAGCGGTCCACGGATGAAAGATATTTTGTTGTTCGTTGCTGGCCTTAGACCCTGTACTTTTGCAAAGATGAATGTCGTCGTATTGGTGGTATGGCGAGGGGGTACATATTCTTGGCACTAATATCTCTTGTTTTGGAGTGGAGGCCATTGACTGTGATTCCGCTCCAGAAATTATCGGAACTGGTGTACGATTTCTGTCATTTCCTGCCAGCTTTTTTTTTTCCTTCCTGGCGCTAATAAAACTTCTCTCTC
>NC_091309.1:30318099-30323099 GCF_038502225.1 Cherax quadricarinatus | reverse complement strand
ATCAAACTATTGAGGCCTTCTCTCTGGAACCAGTACAGTATATGCTCCTGTAATCTTGTCTTTTACCCCTTAGGATGGGTATGGGGTGCATAATAAAACTATTAAAGTAACTAAAAAGGGAACAATATAGTTATTGGATATTTTATCTACGAAGAAATAAACTGATTATTCCGTGTCTTTCTTCTGGGATGAACCTTCCTATTCCGTTCTCTGGAGATCTGTTTCTTAGTGCCATCTGTTATCCAGTTCTTCCACTATTACTATTTTCCAACTGTATTATGGGTGTGTCTGATGTTTATATTTCATATTTCTCCATGTTAACTTGTTGACTCCATGGTGTCTGGAGAATCACTTCACCTGCTACTTCTGTTCCTGACGACTTAAATCTTGGTCGAATCAACTCTTTGAGCGCCCAGGTGCTCTCAGGACAGCGGCCGACGGCCTTTCTCGTTTGCTAATAATTCTTGCATGTGGCCGCTCTTGATGATGATGGTGGTGGGTTTCCGGTTGATATTTCACCAGGGAAACTGCAGGTGTTGGCAACCCATGCGGTTGATATCCTGGAGCATGAGGCTGTGGAGCATTCTATTGCTGTTTTGTGCTATCAGAGAGCAAAAAAGCTGTTGGGTTCAATCCTGTTGAACTGATATACCATCATTCAGTAATGAGGGAGCACAGTATGAGGGAAGGTTGTCTTGAATTACATCAACAAATTTGTCTGTACGCAAACAAAATTTAATGGATACTGTCCTGGTAGCACGATGCATCAGCCATTAAATACTGAAGCTGTTCAGAAGAGGTAAACATAATTATTGAACGGTAATAAAAATTTTACACGTTAAATGGTCAAATCTGCCTTTACACATTGGAATTTTACTCTCCTCTGTCGTCTAAGTTTTTATAATTTTTTTTTTTAATGTTCGAAGCTGCGTCACTGAGGATTTTGGAATCTTTCAGAGACATTCCAGGAAAGTAGTGAGTTCAACAACTTCAGTCAATGGGCACATAAAAATGCCAGTGTTGAAAATTTAAAGCCAATTGGATGAGGCGTTTTCGAATTATGAGTAAAATCTAAAAGCTGTAGGAAACAAGATCAAGCAAACTCTTAAAGGTCTCCCTTCAGGAGCATTTTAGCTGTTCAAGTTAATGCTGAGGTGTTTATACACGTCTTATAATTAAACCTAAATTTCTAGAAATGTATTAGTTTGATTATAATTGTTTACACACGATTTATTTCGACGGGATCTTCGGACGCATGTAGGTGCTACGGGCTTCCCGTGTCACTGGACGATATTGGCATTCGGACTTTCTAGACTTTATCAATTATTCTGATACGTAATGGGATCTGAGATGGTGGAATTAAGGCGTCGTCGATGAGCTCTTCTGCTTACGCAGTACGGCATTCGTTTTTCTCTGTCATTGTCACTTATGTATAGAGGTTTTTGGACATGACTATGGAAGCTTTTTGTTGTACATACACTTCGGTGTTCAGTTAAGAGGCATCTTGACACGAAGGACTGGTATTAATAACCTCAGATGTTGAAGCATCTTAAACAAGACTGCTTCACCTGCTACCCATTGTACAACACATGGTGACTCCCTGATCTTTGGAATCTCTCTCTCTCTCTCTCTCTCTCTCTCTCTCTCTCTCTCTCTCTCTCTCTCTCTCTCTCTCTCTCTCTCTCTCTCTCTCTCTCTCTCTCTCTCTCTCTCTCTCTCTCTCTCTCTCTCTCTCTCTCTCTTCACTTGGGTATACAACACGCTTTAAGTATTCTGTTCTCGTGGGTTTTGGGATTATTTTTGTCTGGCCTTGTTATATGGTACACTTGTGTACCTGTGTTCACAGCATATTGCATTGTAACTCGGAAGTACCCCAGGCTCTGCCTGTCTTGATTTATCTAATTTGTATATACTGTTTTTTTTTTCAGCCCATCAGCTGAATTATCTGGGCCAGAGAGTGACGGAACTGCTGTTGGTCCATTGCACCTTGGCTTAGACAGTAGCCTACTAGACTAAGCATATAGAAACTTCATGTTTACCTGGAGAGGGTTTCGGGGGTCAACGCCCCCGTGGCTCGGTCTGAGACCAGTCCTCATGATGGATCAGGATCTGATCAACTAGGCTGTTACTGCTGGCCGCATGTAAATAAAAGGGTTAGAAATGTATAAGTTTCCTCTTTTCCACCTGTTTTAAAACCACCTTCTGCGCCTTATTTTCCCTCAAGGGCGGTTCCTTGACGCTGGTGAGGGGCTCTTGATCTAGGGAATTGGATCTGTGGAAAATACTGTATATTTTCCGGAAATAAGGTAATTTATAGGTAAATAGATGCCCTATATTGTATTTAATAAAAGTGTATTTTTAAAAAAGAGGACAGTCGCCATTTTTGGTTTGAATGAGCCAAGTAATGGGAAGAATTTTTCGTGCTCTAGAGGTTAAAATTGGGTTGACACCTCTCAAATAGGAGGCGAAATTGTTGGATGTGCATTCCTGCATAACTTGAGATATCAGGCGACTGGACAAGACAGCTCCAGGAACCCAAGCTAAGTCATGTCTATATTATGTTTATAGTTCTGGCCAGTATTATTATCATAAATGTAGACAGGGGGGTTTTCTGAGTATGATACACTTTAATCTCCAGTCAAATTGGCGAGTGTTATGATTAAGATATATTCTCCTGTTATGTATATGTGTATTTATATATAATCATTTTTTAATTTAATATACAGTCCACAAATTTATATATTTACCAGTATTCCTGGAGATGTATAATTCATTTAATTAATAGGTCCAGAGCAACTTGTGGATATGACAGTGGTAGGTATCGAAGGGGGACATTTTTTGCGACCTAGGTGTCCCAAATTCCTACTTGTCTAACTGATAAATAATAATTATCTATGTTCATTTACTGTTATGTATATAATGATACATTCAGATAAATGCAATTTTCCACAGGATCTGTGCTCCGGTTCCCTGAATTCAGCCTGAATACCTTCCAGGCTACGGGTTTAGCACTCCCCCCCTGATTACAATAATTATAATAATTGCGCCTTATTTAATACACCCTTGTCGTCCACATTCTAATCAGGGCTCTTATTGCACACTAGTCTTGCCTATATTTCTCCCCCCCCCCCCCAAAAAAAAAAAAAAAATAACGTAGTCAGGTGTGGTTTCGTGCTGTCCCTTTGTATTAGCATTGCAAGTTTTTTTTACTTAGAACGATCAGTATATTTGATAATATAATTATCGGATGTTAAACTGTAGCATTCACATTGTGATTGTAACTATTATATGGCCAATAATTAGAATTGCAAGTTTTAGTTTTAGCTTTTGTTTAAAATGCTTTGCGCTTTTTACGGACTCCAAGAGTGCATTGCTTTGGTTATGTTGCATTTCTAGTAAGAATAGTTGTTTTTTGTTGGATCCCTGAACAGGTCAATGTTCAGGGCAATGAACGAACAGACGCAACTGCTCTGTCAGGTATTCGCAATCTTGCTATTTCTCACGGGAGTATTCCTATCTCGGATCATTATTAAGTGATCTTCCAACAACTCTGCAACCAGTGGCAACGTTAAACAAGGATTTTTTTCTGTCAAAATACGTTTGGGGGACTACGCTCTCCCGTTTATGTATCAGACACTTGACTATCTCAGATACCACATGGAGAAACGCCTGGCACCATTCTGCGCGTACTATCATGTCACACTGTCAGTCCACCATATCTTAACTTATTGTCCTGATGAGTGACTTGGATTCCTTTCCGACGTCTCCACCTCCCCAGCACACTAACATCCTTATTGAAAATCCCACCTTCGATGCAAATTCAAACTTTTTAACAGAAACAGGACTATTACATCAACTTTTATTTAAAATTTATTCTTGTACTATCCTTCACCTGTTTTCATACATCCCTGCTTCTCACTCACTACTCTACTTCACACATTCCTACTGTTGCACATCCCTCCCTCTTTGAAACTCGGAAGGGCAGGACAACTCATCTTTCTGGACGTCTTTCTGTGCAGATCCCTGGATAGCAAACGTCTCTTTCAAGGTGCACAGAAAAAATGCATGAAAGGTCTGATACATATAACAAACGAGTAGTAACTATCGGGTTCTGCGGGTGTTCCGACTTTGCAGTCTTCTTTTTCTTGAGGAAGAATTCATATAAGACTGCAAACGGAGGGCAAAGCCACTCTTGATTCAGTACTGAGAAAGAGCACTAAGGGGTGATAAAGCCCCACTTGAGCTTAAAATTAAGCACCCAGCACATGAGCATTGACCTTAAGCAACATCTCTGTGGCAAATGCAACGTCTGCATCCATCAAAGAACTTACTACGGGGCAGCCCATAACAGCCTACATCTGCTGCCAGTGTCTTCACAATCCCATGTGGTCGCTGTGAAAAGAAATGCCTAGTAGAGACAGGTAGTAATTTGTCCACAAGATTTAACGCAAATATGCGTGCAATAAGTTGGATCTCAACATCACATGAGTGCTTCACCAAAACATATGACGGATTGGACCAAAGCACAGTCTTCACAGAACCTAATTTCTACAGACAATGTTGTCTGGAAGCCTCACTTATTACTATATGTTACACAAAAAACAAGAAACTAGCCTTTCCGTGATACTCGCACATATGATCATGAAACAAGTTTTGCCCCCACAGAGCACCAGGTGACGTGCTGCCAGGCCTCATTTCTCAGGAGCCTTCACAATTACTTAAGCTTATGCTTATTCTAAAGTTATTGCATTTTGTCTGTCTTTTTTTTTTCGGGTGTCAGGTAGGCTTTAACAGTTGTAGGCCTCTTGCTGCACTTAGGATGCGGTACTCTCGGGCTCTGACAATTGACACACTTCATAGGAATTGCCTATTTTTTTTTTTTAGAAGCTAGTAATACTGCTGAGATAGATAAATATAACACACACTTGACATCTGTCTGACGACAGGGTGGAGCATTTCCTTGCAATGTACCCCCATCACTGACATTTGTAACATCTGTG
>NC_091309.1:30190599-30313099 GCF_038502225.1 Cherax quadricarinatus | reverse complement strand
TTCTTAATTTTAAGCTTAAGGTGGTAATGCTTTCAGACCAAGCTTCACTTGGGGAGTCTTGTGTTGTTGAAGTATTTAAACAAGGTTCCCCTGAACCTGGGTCACCCATAAGTAATGAGATCCTTAGGGGAAGGTATTGTGATACTGGTGAAGGGCTCTTGATCCAGGGAATTAGAATTAATCCCTTCCTTGGATCAAACCTGATAGCTCTTATTCCCCAGGTGTTAGCACTTAAGTCTTGACTGTAATAATAATTTCCCAGTGTGACAAGGATAGGGTGATTCTCTGGCACAATATGTTGATGTAGGTTAAAAACTTTCTTTGGCTTATATGGCAAGGATATTTCCTCATTCATAAAAACTGTATTACTGTATAATCCCAATGAATGGATGATGTCTCATAAATGAAATATATAATAAAAGTTTAATGGGACTTTGTCAGCCTGACATGCTTCCAGTTATACTGGTTCACACCGCCAGTTTATAAGTGGAGAGCACACCACTTGTCATTAATATTCACAGGAAGTAGACATTGACATAAACAAGAGGTAATGTGGTAATTCAAAGACACATTAAGGTTAGCCTAAGTTTAATACATTAGGTCAAATCAGCTCAGCTTAACCTAAGTTTAGGTATGCAGTACCACTGCTTGAATTGTCACGTTGTACTGACTGACCAACATCTGTTGAAAGACTCATTACCTGGAGTTTACCTGGAGAGAGTTCCGGGGGTCAACGCCCCCGCGGCCCGGTCTGTGACCAGGCCTCCTGGTGGATCAGAGCCTGATCAACCAGGCTGATGCTGCTGACTGCACGCAAACATACGAGCCACAGCCCGGCTGGTCAGGAACCGACTTTAGGTGCTTGTCCAGTGCCAGCTTGAAGACTGCCAGGGGTCTGTTGGTAATCCCCCTTATGTATGCTGGGAGGCAGTTGAACAGTCTCGGGCCCCTGACACTTATTGTATGGTCTCTTAACGTGCTAGTGACACCCCTGCTTTTCATTGGGGGGATGTTGCATCGTCTGCCAAGTCTTTTGCTTTCGTAGTGAGTGATTTTCGTGTGCAAGTTCGGTACTAGTCCCTCTAGGATTTTCCAGGTGTATATAATCGTGTATCTCTCCCGCCTGCATTCCAGGGAATACAGGTTCAGGAACCTCAAGCGCTCCCAGTAATTGAGGTGTTTTATCTCCGTTATGCGCGCCGTGAAGGTTCTCTGTACATTTTCTAGGTCAGCAATTTCACCTGCCTTGAAAGGTGCTGTTAGTGTGCAGCAATATTCCAGCCTAGATAGAACAAGTGAAGTGAAGAGTGTCATCATGGGCTTGGCCTCCCTAGTTTTGAAGGTTCTCATTATCCATCCTGTCATTTTTCTAGCAGATGCGATTGATACAATGTTATGGTCCTTGAAGGTGAGATCCTCCGACATGATCACTCCCAGGTCTTTGACGTTGGTGTTTCGCTCTATTTTGTGGCCAGAATTTGTTTTGTACTCTAATGAAGATTTAATTTCCTCGTGTTTACCATATCTGAGTAATTGAAATTTCTCATCGTTGAACTTCATGTTGTTTTCTGCAGCCCACTGAAAGATTCGGTTGATGTCCGCCTGGAGCCTTGCAGTGTCTGCAATGGAAGACACTGTCATGCAGATTCGGGTGTCATCTGCAAAGGAAGACACGGTGCTGTGGCTGACATCCTTGTCTATGTCGGATATGAGGATGAGGAACAAGATGGGAGCGAGTACTGTGCCTTGTGGAACAGAGCTTTTCACTGTAGCTGCCTCGGACTTTACTCTGTTGACGACTACTCTCTGTGTTCTGTTAGTGAGGAAATTATAGATCCATCGACCGACTTTTCCTGTTATTCCTTTAGCACTCATTTTGTGCGCTATTACGCCATGGTCACACTTGCCGAAGGCTTTTGCAAAGTCTGTATATATTACATCTGCATTCTTTTTATCTTCTAGTGCATTTAGGACCTTGTCGTAGTGATCCAATAGTTGAGACAGACAGGAGCGACCTGTTCTAAACCCATGTTGCCCTGGGTTGTGTAATTGATGGGTATCTAGATGGGTGGCGATCTTGCTTCTTAGGACCCTTTCAAAGATTTTTATGATATGGGATGTTAGTGCTATCGGCTTGTAGTTCTTTGATATTGCTTTACTGCCCCCTTTGTGGAGTGGGGCTATGTCTGTTGGTTTTAGTAATTGTGGGATGACCCCCGTGTCCATGCTCCCTCTCCATAGGATGGTAAAAGCACGTGCAGTTCTTGATGAACATGGAGTTCCATGAGTCTGGCCCTGGGGCAGAGTGCATGGGCATGTCATTTATCGCCTGTTCGAAGTCATTTGGCGTCAGGATAACATCGGATAGGCTTGTGTTAACCAAATTCTGTGGCTCTCTCATAAAAAATTAATTTAGATCTTCGACTCAGTCTGGTTAGTGACTTGCTAAAAACTGAGTCATATTGGGACTTGAGTAGCTCACTCATTTCCTTGCTGTCATCTGTGTAGGTCCCATCTTGTTTAAGTAGGGGCCCAATACTGGATGTTGTTCTCAAATTTGATTTGGCATAAGAAAAGAAATACTTTGGGTTTCTTTCGATTTCATTTATGGCTTTTAGTTCTTCCAGCGATTCCTGACTCCTATAAGATTCCTTTAGCTTAAGTTCGATGTTTGCTATTTCTCTAACCATTGTCTTCCTATGCATTTCAGATACATTGGCCTCTTTTATCCACTCTGTTATTATTTTCCATCGCCTGTAAAGGGAGCGCCTGTCTCTTTCTATTTTACATCTCCTCCTTTTTCTTAAAGGAATAAGCCTTGAGCATACATCGAGTGCCGAGTTAATCTGTTCTAGGCATAAGTTGGGGGTCTTTGTCGCTTAGTCTGTCTTCCCAGCTTATATCATTTAGGACTTGGTTTACTTGGTCCCACTTTATGTTCTTGTTATTGAAGTTGAATTTGTTGAAGGCTCCCTCGTGACTGATCTCATTTTGTCGGTCTGGGGCTCCGCGCATACATGGCTGAACCTCGATTATGTTGTGATCTGAGTATATTGTTTTTGATATGGTGACATTTCATATCAGATCATCATTGTTAGTGAAGATGAGGTCTAGTGTATTCTCCAGTCTAGTAGGCCCTATTATCAATCAATCAATCAGTCAATCAAGCTTATTCTCTATAAGGATTACAATGCTGGGTTTACAGATTTTGGTTATTGTGTGGTTTACATGTAATAAAATACTAATTACAGAAGGGGCCATTAGGACACCTAGCATGGCTAGGCATTTCGGGCAAACTTAGATTAATTCTTAACCCTAAATTATTACAAATTATAGAGTAAGTTGACTAAATACTAAGTGACTGAATACTATTTTGTGATTTTAGCAATGTGAATGCTTTTGTTTTGACACAATACATAGTTTCTATATTGGAGTATCACAGGCAAACTTATGACTAGTTAGGAATCATTATTTTAAGAATAAGATTCGTATTTCTGTGCATATAGTCAAATGGGTAAGTGAGTGAGTGTAAGTGTGAACCACTAGGTGGTTTTTATGTAGTTGACGGGGTGTATCAGGGAGATAAGATTTTTCTAATGGTAGTTTTGAAGGTGATGAATGTGTTGACAGTTCTAGAGTTTTCAGGTAGGGTATTCCAGATTTTAGGGCCTTTGACATACATTGAATTTTTGTGAAGGTTTAGTCGGACACGGGGAATGTAGTAGAGATGTTTGTGTCTGGTGTTATGCCTGTGGGTCCTGTCGCAACTATCAAGAAAGCGTTTTAGTTCAAGGTTAATATTGGAATTTAAGGTCCTGTAGATGTAGATTGCACAGTAGTAAGTGTGGATGTTCTGAACAGGGAGTAAGTTTAGATCTACGAAGAGTGGGGGGGGGGTGTTGCTGGGGATGGGATTTAGTGATTATTCTTACTGCGGCTTTTTGTTGGGTTATTATTGGCTGTAGGTGTGTTGCTGCAGTTGATCCCCAAGCACAAATAGCATAGGTGAGGTATGGATAAATGAGTGAATAGTATAGTGTGAGAAGGGCATTTTGCGGCACGTAGTATCGTATCTCGGAGAGGATCCCAACTGTTTTGGATACTTTTTTTGTTGTGTGTTGGATATGGGTGCTGAAATTCAGGTTGTTGTCGAGGTATAGGCCTAGGAATTTGCCCTCATTATGTCTGGCAATTTGTTGGTTTAAGTTGAATTTTGTGCAGAGATTTAACCCTTTCAGGGTCCAAGGCCAAAATCTGAAGTGGTGCCCGTGTCCAAGAATTTAAAAAAAAAAAAAAAAAAATTATTTTTTTCTTATGAAATGGTAGAGAATCTTTTTGTGAATGTAATAAAACAAAAAGTACGAAATTTGATGGGAAATTGACGAAATTATGCTCTCGTGAATTTTGATGTGTCAGCGATATTTACGAATCGGCGATTTTGCCGACTTTGACTCCCATTTTAGGCCAATTGCATTATTCCAGTCGACCAAATTCTTAGCTATTTCACTAGGATTACATCTATTCTATCGATTGAGCACAAGAAATCGCCAAGTCAACTGTTTCAACTACAAAATAAAGTGACCAGAAATTGGTAATTTGGCCAATTTAACACAAAGTTCAAAATATTCCAATTTCAAAATAGGATCCAGAATAAACAATGTAGGTATTCCTGGCACTAAACTAACATTTCCTCTGTTCATTAGTTACGTTTTGAGGCTTTACAAATAAATTCCATTTTGATTTTTTATTCACATAATGAATTTTTATTCACACCAAAAAATAGAAGATTTACTGTTATGCAATATTGTAATAATTGTATAAATATCATCACCACATTTATGAATGTATATTAGACCCACCTGCTGGCGTTTATTAGACGTGTGAGGTCGTTTGTTTACTCTTGAACATCGGCAAAAATTTAACATTTCCGCCACTTGGAGCTCAGTTTCAAGCCATTTCCAGTGCTAAAACCAATCAAAATTATCCCTATTTCTGTAATATGTCTTCCATTCTATCAAATGAGACCAAGAAATCACAAATACAACTATAAAAAACATACAAAAAAACACTGCAAAGTCGCTGTTTTAATCGAAAATCACGGTCTCAGTTTTTTTCCTCATTATACACAGTGTGCTGCAGGATTTGTTTTATGTGGTGCACACATACCACATAGATGTATTCTCTCATATCTAGGCCCAAATTTACCACTCACAGTTTATCAGAGTGAGCTGAGCTCATGACGTAGATCTACGGTTTGGACCCTGAACGTAAAGCCGTAGATCTACGGGACGGACCCTGAAAGGGTTAAAAGCTCGTGTGTGTGTGAGTTCTTGTCAGAGCTGCCTCCTGGTGTTATCACTACAACAACATTATTTGCTATATTTTTTCAATTTAGGTGCCTAAAGTTGAAATCCCCCAGGGGCAAGATGTTGGGGGCAGGAGCAGTTGCATTTTTTATTTACACCTTTTATCCTGAATTTTTACATTCACCATGGGCAAGGCCACTTCAGCTATGCCATCCTCGTTAACATTAGCTGCAATTTTTACATACCCTTACAAAAAAGGCAATCCCTTCTTTGCTTGGCTTGCCCATTATAAACTAGGCCACTCCCATTAAGGTACTTATTCCTCTTAATTTGATGTGGAGAACCTTTATTTTTGGTTCCTGCCACTTGATATGTGCCTATGTAACCCTTTTTTGGGATGAATTATAATGATTATTAACATTAGGAGATTTTTTCCATGTGTAAAACCTGATGGATACATCAGAATCATCATGTGCCACATTCTTAGAATTATTTGGTCGGCTTGTCTGTAGTAATTGAACAATTAATTTTTGTGAACCTAATCTTATTTCCTCCAGAGAAAAATAACCTTTGTAGTATTTTTGAGACAACCACTCTGTAGTCTTGCAGCTCAATTTATTCTGCAAGACAGCACAACTAAGCAACAATTTATTGTACTTATCAATGTTAGTTGTACCTCAGAGCCAGGTGGGATTTTCGAGACACTAGGCTGCACCATGTCTTTCCTCTGAGACCCACTCTTTCCCACCCACAAACAAAGTTGGGCCTATCAAATTACAGCATAAAATTGATACCAATAATGTTTGTAAATTACAAGATATTGAGTAGACTGTATGATGGTTTGTAACTTGAAAAGAAAGGGGAAAGGATCTGTTGAGTATACAATGTTTTACAAAAAATATATACATATTATTTACTGAGTACTCACCATTTAATTACTGGATCATAATTATTATTTTTTGGAAACACACTTTCACACTACCACTACAGCTAGAATTTACAATGGCCAGTGCAAAGCTACTGTACATTATGGGTAACCATCACTTAGCTAAGGTGTGCTCCTGAGAGAATTGGTGTTCTCATTTTTCCGTCCTTGTTGCCAAATTGTAAGGGTTTTCCACACTATCCCAATTCTTCAGTGGGAATGTGTCAATAGTTTCTGAATTATGGATTGAGTCTGATATACACTTATTGACCTTCGAGAATTCTTGATAACATTGCACAGTTCAGACCAGTGTTCACACATCAAATTCATTATGGTGTCTCAGCGGCGTCACTCCCCTGGCTGCTCTGCATCCCCCTTCACTTAAAATTTCTCGAAGGGTCCAAATAGCATTACATTTTAATACTCATTTATTATATTCATATGTATGTTCTACATTTAGGAAAATTATGTTAAAATTTTCCACTGATACCTCCTTTAATTCCCTGACATTAGGGTGTCCAAAGCCACTCTGATACTCCCACCTTTAATGCAAATTCGTTAAGATTTTTTAACAGACTCCAGTTTTTACATCAACTGCAACTTCCCCATACCTTCCCTTTCTTTATGCTGATGCCCTTTCTTCTCCTCCACCTTTCCCTCCTCTGTGCCATTTCTTTCATCTTTTTCATGTTGTGCTGCATGACCTTATAGATTTACTGCAGCATTTTCCATAGAATATATTATTAAATAATCAGTAGCTTCTGCTTGATATAAGTGGATCACTAATTTGACTTACCTGGCTCATTTTCACAAATTTGGTTTTAACTTGTATACTAATAGTTAATTGATTAGTTATGTAGCATATGTACCACAGTGGGGGTTACAGTAGGACATACCATACCAGGGCATTATGGGGTTGTTAGGAGAAAAGGGACAGTGAATGCATAAATGAAATTTAAGATGAAGAAAGACTTTGGATTATTAATACAAGAGGAATATTAACCAATAATACCTGAAACAAGTAAAGCAGTCTGGCTTACTTCAGTTGGGGGTCCTTCAACCAACAGATTTAAGACACCTAGGTACATCTTTTAGACAGCAGCTATAAGATTTACTTATATAACACTGGGGATTCTGTGCATATAGCTGAGAGTTAAAGGAAAATTGGGGTGTTAGATGGTATGAGTGTAAAATACTGTGTACAATGGTACCTTGGGATAGGAACTTAATTCGTTCCAGAAGGCTGTTCGAGTGCTGATACCGAACAAATTTGCTCCTATAAGGAATAATGTAAATTAGATTAATCCGTTTCAGACCCTCAAAAATACACTTACAAAAGCACTTACATAATTGTTCGCATTTTGATTTTGAACTGTTCATATCCCAAGGTACCACTGTATATTGAAGATTTGGCTAATGCAAAGTTAGAAGGAAATTTTTATGAGATGTAATCTTCAAGAGGGTTGAGTTGTTAGGGCATTCTGCCAAGATATGTGAGCAGTAATTGTTACACCATAGGCCTTATATAAGAGTCAGTCTTTCCTCTATCCACAAAGCAAGTATATACTGTATGGTCATTTTCAATTTTTAATGTTATTCTACTTCTCTTGCCAATCAGCAGGTTGATTAAAAGTTTAAATGTAATAACTGTGTAGGAATTCATGGTTTAATTGGACATCTTTAAAGGGCTTTTAGCAGCTGCTAATATTTGTTCATTTATATTTTGAATAACTGAAACATGTGATATACCTGTGATCATTTTGAATTTCTTTATCCCTGTAGCATTGTCTTAAGCCATGCTTTTCTGCTGATTGTACAACCAGGTCAAAGGTACTGTAACTATTCATAATTTAATAGGTAGGGGTCTGTGTGTTTTTCACTGATAATTTGTTACTTCCAGAAATCTTGTGATGTCATGCATGTTGTTCTCCTTCCTATTGTATCTTTATAATGTATTTTGTTTTCAAATAAAGTTCACATATATAACATATGGGGATTGGTAGGAGAAAAAAAAATACACAATTAGAAGAAACCTTCTGAATTTTCCTGTGGTTCGAGGTCAGTTTTATTTTATTTTGTAGGGGCAGTAGACAAAAAGCCATGAATATAATTTTAATAAAGCTTTTATATTTGCAGGGAAATTGACTTGAACTCTTCATGTATTGTAGAAGTTGAAGACAAGAAAACAAGACTTATTAATCATAAGGTATGTATTAAAGTACTGTAATCATTTACATAATAAGTTTTTGTTGAAAGACCATTATGGGTTTAGGGCTCTTTATGAATATATAATATTGATATCATATATATACTGGGTGTACAGTATAAATTTATAATATTTTAAATATTATATTAGATTAAATGTTATATATTATGAACTCTCTCATAATAAATGACTTCAGATGAATAAGATTATTATTATACTGTAGATTATCATTAAGTCTGTGCTGTAACTGCTTTGTTTATACATACCTGGAGTATACCTGGAGAGGGTTTTGGGGGTCAACGCCCCTGCAGCCCGGTCTGTGACCAGGCCTCATGGTCGCTCAGGGTCTGATCAACCAGACTGTTGCTGTTGGCCGCATGCAACCCAACGTACGAACCACAGCCCGGCTGGTCAGGTACTGACTTTACATGCCTGTCCAGTGCCTTCTTGAAGACAGCCAGGGGTCTATTGACAATCCCCCTTACGTATGCTGGAAGGCAATTGAACAGTGTTGGGCCCCTGACACTTATTGTGTTGTCTCTTATCGTGCTAGTGGCATCCCGCTTTTCATTGCGGGGATGTTGCATCGTCTGCCGAGTCTTTTGCTTTCATTGGGAGTGATTTTCATGTGCAAGTTTGATACTAATCCCTCTAGGATTTTCCAAGTGAATATAATCGTGTATCTCTCCCGCCTGCTTTCTAGGGAGTACAGGTTGATTAACTTCAAGTGTTCCCAGTAATTTAGGTGTTCTATCACAGTTGTGTGTACTGTGAAGGTTCTCTGTACATTTTCTAGGTCAGCAATTTCACCTGCTCTGAAAAGTGCTGTTAGTGTGCACATTAGTGAGCGGGTTATTCAGTTTGTTACTTTCTCTCCAAGTTTTCCCATATAATAGGTATTTCAAAAATAAAAAGGCACAGTACCATGTCTGGTACAATTCACAAATAACCTGTACATAGAAGAATGACACTCATATTTACATTTTGGTCTAACTTGGACCATTAACTACCCATACTAGTTAACGTCGTCAAAGGTTTCCTACTGTGTGCGAGTTATTTGTGAATAACAGGTAATTCAAGTGTATTGTAGGTATGAGATTAAATATATTTTTCAGTAGAGTTGGGTGATATGTTCAACGGTTTCCATTAATGCTTGGTTGCCCTAAACTTACATATCGTGTCGAAGATCAAGCAGTGATATACAAAAATTTCTATAAAGTGTTTACAAATGTTTAATGATTGCTATAGCAAATACAATTATAAATTGTCTGTATGATTAATTAACAACACATGTTGCAGATCAAGCTTTTAGCTTTGTTAAATTTTTCATCAAGTTCTATTGGTAAACTTCTAGAAAATGAAACAGTCTAAATTGAAGCTTGTCTTGCATCTTGTCTTTATTATTGTCAACAGTCTGCCATTTGCATCCATATGATTAATTAATATAACCAGCAGAGTTGCTGGTGTTGCCTATCATTTAACAACTCGCTTAATCATAAAGTGCAGTAAATAAGTTACAGTAGTCTATTAAAACTATTACACATGTTTACGGTTGTCTTGTATAGTAATAAATTACCTTGGCTGACCAGAGGAATTACTGTGAAACGAAGTGACTTTTGGATGTGATTATCTTGTAAAATGAAAAGCTTACACTATCTCTAAAAAGCTGGTGAGTCCTCCAAACATGCTTATGGAGTTGAGAGGTACAGTGCATGCACTTTGAAGGAGGGGTGCTGATGTTGCAGTTTGGAGAGTCGTTTAAATAATGGTATACCTGCAAACTTTTGGCAAAACAGCTGTTGAATGAATAATAGTAAATGTATTAACTTTCTTGGGTCATGCTACCTTAGTGGGATATATAGTTTATGCCAAAAAATAGATGACATTTAATATTGCATATGGAAAGCCCCTAGTTATGCAAAACATATTGGGCAAGCTTAAATGTTACTTAAGGCTAAAAGGACAAAAATCATTATGCATATGTATATAAGGACATTAAAGCTATACATTGGACCCTCAGTTAATGATATTAATCCATTTCAGAGAGCTTGTCCTTAACCGATTTTTATTGTTATCTAAATTAATTTTCCCCTTAAGAAATAATGGAAATCCAGTTCCATTTCAGACATCCAAAAGTATTAAACAAAATAAATTTTTTACATGAAATAAACATTTCCCTACGCAGAAAAACAATGATACATGATGAATAAAACAATAATAACATCACACTTATCTTTATTGAAGACATGGTGATGTATGGAAGACGGGAGGAGGGGAGAGGATGGAGGAGTTTACAATTGTTTGGAAGGGGAATCCCACTCCATAAAGACTTCAGGTACCAAGTCCTTATCCTGGGTTACTTCCCTCCTTTGTTTTTTAATGCCACTAGGACCAGCATGAGAGCCACTGGAATTGTGTTGGGAGACACAAGACAGTCCTTCAATATGACACTAATATCAGCTCTATGGCTTATTTATCTATCACAATTCATCTAATATGACATAATAAACAATACTAATAACATAGAAACATGACATATACTCTAGAATGAATAAAATACATCATTTAAGTATGTCATGAGTGTTGCTGTGTTGTTGTTGTTGGGTATACATACAAGGGCCACTGAGAGCATAAGCCGTACATAGTGGTGGTGGAGGCGGCAGCAGAGGCAGTAGAGACGGCGGTGTTGTCAGTCGCCCTACATAACTCCAACAACATTGGAGGAGTTAGGTTCGTGCTGTCCTTTTTCTATCGATTAATCGCTTAACTTACTTGCTACAGTTAATCCTACACTTTATCGCTGGCTGCCGCTATAGCCTTTATAGACTCCTGCTGCTTTAATATCGTACATATTGCAGAATCTCTGAAAAAGGCACATTCTCCCCTCTCTCTCAGGGCTGGCTGGCTCTAGCTTTCTTTGGGCCCATGGTGGCTTATTTAGCAGTTACAAGCACTAAAAAAATGGAATTATACAAATGGCCCGGTGGCCTGGTGGCTAAAGCTCCCGCTTCACACACGGAGGGCCCGGGTTCGATTCCCGGTGGGAGGAAACATTTCGACACGTTTCCTTACACCTGTTGTCCTGTTCACCTAGCAGCAAATAGGTACCTGGGTGTTAGTCGACTGGTGTGGGTCGCATCCTGGGGGACAAGATTAAGGACCCCAATGGAAATAAGTTAGACAGTCCTCGATGACGCACTGACTTTCTTGGGTTATCCTGGGTGGCTAACCCTCCGGGGTTAAAAATCCGAACGAAATCTTATCTTATCTTATGTATCTCATATACAGTGGAACTTCAAAAATCGAACGTATCACATATCGAACATTTCGAAGATAGGACCATTTTTTCGGACAAACTGTGTCCTTATTATCGAATGCGCCCCTATTTTCGGACCGCCGGGTACGGGACCTGTCTGCTGCCTGCTCTGTCTGCGTCCCCGCGCAGGCGCCGTGAGCAGTCTAGCTTTGTTTATGCTTGAGTGAACGCTAACCTGCGCTCTCATTCACTCATTTTACGATTATTTCATTGTGTTTAGTGCTTGTGGGACTGTGAAATAAGCTGCCATGGGCCCAAAGAAACTTGCTAGTGGTACCCCTGTGGTAAAGAAAGTGAGAAACACCATAGATGTGAAGAAGGAAATAATACAGAAGTATGAGAGTGGTGTGAGACTTGTTGAGCTTGCCAGGATGTATGGGAAAAACAAGTCAACCATCGGTTCTATCCTGTCAAAGAAAGAACAAATCAAGGAAGCTGATGTTGGGAAAGGTGTTAATATAGGGAGTGGATAAGGTGCCTTCTTCAAAGATTAAGGAGATTTGTGCCAAGTGGAATGATGTCCAAATGTTTGTGCAGAAGTACCACCCTGATCAAGCTGAAACAAGCCATCTTTGCAACAAGTTCGATGACAGAACCATGTCCCGTTTTAGGGAAATGTTAAAGAGGCGCCAGAAACAGAGGACTGTGGACAGTTATTTTGTGAGAGAAGGGTCCAGTGACTCTCAAGCTGGTCCTAGTGGCATTAAAAGACAGAAAAGGGAAGTAACCCCAGAGAGGGCTTTACCTGAAGTCCTCATGGAGGGGGATTCTCCTTCCAAACACTAACCCCAACTTCCTCTCTCCTCCTCCCTATCTTCCAGATGCCATCACCAATCTTCAATAAAGGTAAGTAAAAATGTTATTTTATATGTATTACTATATATAATTAAAAACTATAGTATTTGTTGTATGTAAAACTGTAATCGATCTCTAAAAAATGTATTTTTTGTGTGAATATTTTTGGGTTTCTGGAACGGATTAATTGTTATTTTTATTATTATCACACTGGCCGATTCCCACCAAGGCAGGGTGGCCCGAAAAAGAAAAACTTTCACCATCATTCACTCCATCACTGTCTTGCCAGAAGGGTGCTTTACACTACAGTTTTTAAACTGCAATGTAAATTGTAATTGTATTTCCATTATTGTAATTGTAATTGTATTTCCATTATTTCTTATGGGAAATATTGCTTCGAATTTCAGACTTTTCGAATTTGGAACTAGCTCCTGGAACGGATTAAGTTCGATTTTTGAGGTTCCACTGTACGTGTGGAATCATCCGCAGTGGCTTGTAAACAATGGCACACTAGCCACACTGGAGTGGCCGGACGGCTCAGGCCGAGCGGACACGTTCTGGATGAATGTCCTTAACTGAGTTTTTTATCGTTAGCCGAGCCAATATTTTGACGCAAAAACGTAATTGGTATCTGATCTTATCACTATCCAATGGCATCATTAACCCTTTGAGGGTCCGTCCCGTAGATCTACGGCTTTACGTTCAGGGTCCAAACCGTAGATCTACGTCATGAGCTCAGCTCACTCTGATAAACTGTGAGTGGTACATTTGGGCCTAGATATGAGAGAATACATCTATGTGGTATGTGTGCACCACATAAAACAGATCCTGCAGCATGCTGTGTATAATGAGAGAAAGAAACTGAAATCATGATTTTTCGATAAAAACAGCGACTTTGCAGTGTTTTTTCATATGTTTTTTATAGTTCTATTTGCGATTTCTTGGTCTCATTTGATAGAAAGGAAGACATATGACAGAAATAGAGATGATTTTGATTGGTTTTAGCACTGGAAATGGCTTGAAACTGAGCTCAAAGTAGCAGAAATGTTAAATTTTTGCCGATATTCAAGAGTAAACAAACGACCTCACACGTCTAATACACGCCAGCTGGTGGGTCTGATATGCATTCACAAATATGGTGATGATATTTATACAATTATTACAGTATTGCATAACAGTAAATCTTCTATTTTTTGGTGTGAATAAAAATTCATTATGTGAATAAAAAATCAAAATGGAATTTATTTGTAAAGCCTCAAAACATAACTAATGAACAGAGGAAATGTTAGTTTAGTTCCAGGAATACCTACATTGTTTATTCTGGACCCTATTTTGAAATTGGAATATTTTGAACTTTGTGTTAAATTGGCCAAATTAACAATTTCTGATCACTTTAATTTGTAGTTGAAACAGTTGACTTGGCGATTTCTTGTGCTCAATCGATAGAACAGAAGTAATACTAGTGAAATAGCTAAGAATTTGGTTGACTGGGATAATGTAATTGGCCTAAAATGGGAGTCAAAGTCGGCAAAATCGCCGATTCGTAAATATCGCTGACACATCAAAATTTGCGAGAGCATAATTTCGTCAATTTTCCATCAAATTTCGTACTTTTTGTTTTATTACCTTCAGAAAAAGATTCTCTACCATTTCATAAGAAAAAATAACAAATTTTTTTTTTGAAAATTCTTGGACACTGGGGCACCACTTCAGATTTGGGCCTTCAACCCTGAAGGGGTTAACTGAGGGTCCACTGTATATATGTATATGTATGTGTGTGTGTGTGTGTGTATATATATTTATATATATATATATATATATATATATATATATATATATATATATATATATATATATATATATATATATATATATATATTTTTTTTTTTTTTTTTTTTTTCAACAAGTCGGTCGTCTCCCACCGAGGCAGGGTGACCCAAAAAAGAAAGAAAATCCCCAAAAAGAAAATACTTTCATCATCATTCAACACTTTCACCACACACACATTATCACTGCTTTTGCAGAGGTGCTCAGAATACAACAGTTTAGAAGCATATACGTATAAAGATACACAACATATCCCTCCAAACTGCCAATATCCCAAACCCCTCCTTTAAAGTGCAGGCATTGTACTTCCCATTTCCAGGACTAGGGAAAGTATGGATTTGTCCGTTAAAAACAGAGTAGGGGAGTTAGTAGATGGGGAGAGGGAGGTATTAGGTAGATGGCGAGAATATTTTGAGGAACTTTTAAATGTTGAGGAAGAAAGGGAGGCGGTAATTTCATGCACTGGCCAGGGAGGTATACCATCTTTTAGGAGTGAAGAAGAGCAGAATGTAAGTGTGGTGGAGGTACGTGAGGCATTACGTAGAATGAAAGGGGGTAAAGCAGCTGGAACTGATGGGATCATGACAGAAATGTTAAAGCAGGGGGGGATATAGTGTTGGAGTGGTTGGTACTTTTGTTTAATAAATGTATGAAAGAGGGGAAGGTACCTAGGGATTGGCGGAGAGCATGTATAGTCCCTTTATATAAAGGGAAAAGGGACAAAAGAGATTGTAAAAATTATAGAGGAATAAGTTTACTGAGTATACCAGGAAAAGTATACGGTAGGGTTATAATTGAAAGAATTAGAGGTAAGACAGAATGTAGAATTGCGGATGAGCAAGGAGGTTTCAGAGTGGGTAGGGGATGTGTAGATCAAGTGTTTACATTGAAGCATATATGTCAACAGTATTTAGGTAAAGGTAGGGAAGTTTTTATTGCATTTATGGATTTAGAAAAGGCATATGATAGAGTGGGTAGAGGAGCAATGTGGCAGATGTTGCAAGTATATGGAATAGGTGGTAAGTTACTAAATGCTGTAAAGAGCTTTTATGAGGATAGTGAGGCTCAGGTTAGGGTGTGTAGAAGAGAGGGAGAATACTTCCCGGTAAAAGTAGGTCTTAGACAGGGATGGGTAATGTCACCATGGTTGTTTAATATATTTATAGATGGGGTTGTAAAGGAAGTAAATGCTAGGGTGTTCGGGAGAGGGGTCGGATTAAATTTTGGGGAATCAAATTTAAAATGGGAATTGACACAGTTTCTTTTTACTGATGATACTGTGCTTTTGGGAGATTCTAAAGAAAAATTGCAAAGGTTAGTGGATGAGTTAGGGAATGTGTGTAAAGGTAGAAAGTTGAAGGTGAACGTAGAAAAGAATAAGGTGATGAGGGTATCAAATGATTTAGATAAAGAAAAACTGGATATCAAATTGGGGAGGAGGAGTATGGAAGAAGTGAATGTTTTCAGATACTTGGGAGTTGACGTGTCGGCGGATGGATTTATGGAGGATGAGGTTAATCATAGAATTGATGAGGGAAAAAAGATGAGTGGTGTATTGAGGTATATGTGGATTCAAAAAACGTTCATCTATGGAGGCAAAGAAGGGAATGTATGAAAGTATAGTAGTACCAACACTCTTATATGGGTGTGAAGCTTGGGTGGTAAATGCAGCAGCGAGGAGACGGTTGGAGGCAGTGGAGATGTCCTGTTTAAGGGCAATGTGTGGTGTAAATATTATGCAGAAAATTCGGAGTGTGGAAATTAGGAAAAGGTGTGGAGTTAATAAAAGTAATAGTCAGAGGGCAGAAGAGGGGTTGTTGAGGTGGTTTGGTCATTTAGAGAGAATGGATCAAAGTAGAATGACATGGAAAGCATATAAACCTATAGGGGCAGGAAGGCGGGGTAGGGGTCGTCCTCGAAAGGGTTGGAGAGAGGGGGTAAAGGAGGTTTTGTGGGCGAAGGGCTTAGACTTCCAGCATGCGTGCGTGAGCGTGTTAGATAGGAGTGAATGGAGACGAATGGTACTTGGGACCTGACGATCTGTTGGAGTGTGAGCTGGGTAATATTTAGTGAAGGGATTCAGGGAAACCGGTTATTTTCATATAGTCGGACTTGAGTCCTGGAAATGGGAAGTACAATGCCTGCACTTTAAAGGAGGGGTTTGGGATGTTGGCAGTTTGGAGGGATATGTTGTGTATCTTTATATGTATATGCTTCTAAACTGTTGTATTCTGAGCACCTCTGCAAAAACAGTGATAATGTGTGAGTGTGGTGAAAGTGTTGAATGATGAAAGTATTTTCTTTTTGGGGATTTTCTTTCTTTTTTGGGTCACCCTGCCTCGGTGGGAGACAACCGACTTGTTGAAAAAAAAATATATATATATATATATATATATATATATATATATATTCTCCATGGGGAAGTGGACTAGAATTCTTCCTCCGTAAGCCATGCGTGTTGTAAGAGGCAACTAAAATGCCGGGAGCAAGGGGCTAGTAACCCCTTCTCCTGTATATATTACTAAATGTAAAAGGAGAAACTTTCATTTTTCCTTTTGGGCCACCCCGCCTCGGTGGGATACGGCCAGTGTGTTAAAATATAAATATATATATATATATATATATATATATATATATATATATATATATATATATATATATATATATATATATATATATATATATATGCAAAACAACCACTCTGAAAGAATAGAGAAATTCCAAGCGCTTTCGTGACTACTCACATTATCATTTCGTAGTCACGAAAGCGCTTGGAATTTCTCTATTCTTTCAGAGTGGTTGTTTTGCATATTTTGAAATCACCTGTTTACTGTGATCTTATTGCATATATATATATATATATATATATATATATATATATATATATATATATATATATATATATATATATATATATATACGTATATATATATAAATAAATAAATAAATATATATATATATATATATATATATATATATATATATATATATATATATATATATATATATATATATATATATATATATATATGTATATATATATACATGTATATATATATATATATATATATATATATATATATATATATATATATATATACATATATACATATATATATATATATATATATATATATATATATATATATATATATATATATATATATATATATATATATATATATATATATCTACAGGTACCATCCGACTTACGACCGAGTTCGGCTCCGAGAAATCGGTCGTAAGTCGAAATGGATGCAAGCCGAACCTTACTACTGAATATCAACATCACATTTTTGTAATGATTTTATTTTATTGTTTTATTTTGGTTTTTCATTTTTTACTTTACTTTTTATGCTGTTAGTACTGTATTTTATACTGTAAGGTTTAGGATAAACACTGTGTACACCACAAACAGTTGTGTATTTCCCAGAAATTTGGCATAGAAAACAAGGTTGTAAGTCGAATGGTCATACGTCGAGAAGGTCGTAAGTCGGATGGTAGGTGTGTAATATATGTATGTACATATACATACATACAGACATATATAAATGTATATGTATACATATACAGTGGAACCCCAGATTTCGTCCACACTGGATATCCTACGATTCGGATTTCAACCACTTTTTTTGGCAAAATTTTGCTCTGGATTTCGTACCTCATCCCAGAAATCGTCTTTATCAGACGCATCCACCCACCCAGGATGCCACCGCTCATGCGTACATGTCTCATTTCGTAATAATCCATTGTTTTTTGTGTTTGTTTATTGAGCGCAACTGCGAAATAAGCCACCTTGGGCCCAAAGAAAGTTCTTAGTGCCAGCCCTTTGGTAAAGAAGGTGAGAAACACGGTAGAATTCAGGAAAAAGATTGTAGAAAAATACGAAAGTGGCGTACATGTGGCTGAGCTTGCCAGGATGTATGGCAAGTCCAAATCAACAATCAGTTTCATCCTGGCAAAGTAAATAGAAATCAAGGAAGCTGATGTTGCGAAAAGGTAAATATGCTAACGAAAAAGAGATCAATGTGGAATGAGATGCAAACTTTTGTGGAAAAATATCACCCTGAACAAGCTGATACAAGCTGTATCTGCAACATGTTCAGTGACAATACTTGTCCCATTTTAGGCAAATCTTAAAGAGACGCCAGAAACAGAGCTCTCTGGACAGATTTTTAGTGCGACAGGGGTCCATTGCCAGGGCTAGGGCTTTGATACCTGAAATCCTTATGGAGGGGGATTTCCCTTTAAAACAATAACCTCTGCTCCTCCTCCCTCTCCCCTCCTCACCATCCATTCCCAACAAGAATCTTCATTAAGGGTAAGTGTGATGTTAAATGTTCCGTCACTCGTGAGATGGAACATTTAACATCACATGGATTAATTTTATTTATATTATTGGAACAGATTAATTTTATTTACATTATTTCTTTTGGGAAATATTGCTTCGATTTTCGTCTTTCAGATTTAGAATGACCTGGAACAGATTGAGGACAAAATCCGGGTTCTGCTGTATATTTATTTTTATTTTTTAACAGGTCGCCCGTTTCCCACCAAGGTAGGGTGACTCCAAAAAGAAAGGAAAAAACTTGCATCACATTCATTACTCTCACCATCACTCACATATAATCAGTGTCTTTGCAGAGGTGCTCAGATATGGCAGTTTAGATATCCCTCCAAACTGCCAGTATCCCAAACCCCTCCTTTAAAGTGCAGGCATTGTACTTCCTGTTTTCCACCTCCAGGACTCAAGTCCTGCTAACACTCCAACAGGTCCCAAAAAATCATTCGTCTCCATTCACCCCTCTCTAACATGCTTACACATTCCTGCTGCATGTCCAGGTTCCTTGCACACTTTTTTACCCCCTCCCTCCAGCCTTTCCTAGGATGACCCGTACCCCTCCTCCCCTCTACAGATTTATACACCCTTCAAGTCATTCTATTTTGCCCCATCCTCTCTAAATAACCAAATCACCTGAACAACCCCTCTTCAGGCCTCAGAATAATACTTTTTGTATCTCCATACCTCCTCCTAATTTCCACACTACGAATTCTCTGCATAATATTTACATCACACATTGCCCTTAGACACGATATCTCCACTGCCTCCAGCCTCCTCCTTGCTGCAGTATTCACAACCCATGCTTCACACCCATGTAAGAGTGTTTGTACCACTATACTCTTGTACATTCCCTTCCTTGCCTCCATGGGTAACATTTTTGTCTCCACAGATACTTCAATGCACGACTCACATTTTTTCCTTCAGCAGTTCTATGGTTAACCTCGTCGTTCATAAACCCACCCGCTGACAAATCTACTCCCAAATATCTAAACACATTCACTTCTTCCATACTCCCTCCCTCCAATGTGATATCTAATTTTTCTCTTAACTAATTTGTTTGATACCCTCATCACCTTACCCTTATCTGTGTTCACTATAAACTTTCTTTACCCGCCCTCCCAAATTCGTCAACTAACTTTTGTAACTTCTCTTTAGAATCCTCCAAAAGCACAGTATCATCAGCAAAAAGTAACTGTGTCAACTCCCATTTTGTATTTGATACCCATACCTTTGAAGAAGAAGAAGAGCTTCGAGAGTTTGACTACTCTCAGAGCCCGGCCATGGGTCAGGCTTGTAATTTAAACCCATCCCACTCCCCAACACCATAGCATTTGCTTCTTTTACAACTCCATCTATAAATATGTTGAACAACCATGGTGACATTTCACATCCCTGTCTAAGACCTACTTTTACTATGAAGTAATCTCCCTCTCTCCTACACACCCTAACCTGAGTCTCACTATCCTCATAAAACCTCTTTACAGCATTTAGTAACTTACTACCTGATTGTCTTCATAAAAACTTGTAATTACTTTATGTAACCTACCACCAGTTGCATACACCTGCAACGTCGGCTACATTGCTCTCCTCTCCACCCTATCGTATGCATTTTCTAAATCTGTAAATGCATCAAAAACTTATTTACCTTATACATATACATATACTTCACTGTAAACATTTGGTGAATGCAGTAGTATTTAATTCTTAATGACTCTACCAAACAAATAAGAGTTCTGTATGCATGCATAAAATGAGCATAAACAAAGTTTGAATGCATTTTCAAAAAACTAATACAGAAAAATATAATTATAATTCGTATTTGAGAAAATAATAAAAATGGTTGTCCTAATGTCGGAAGAGTGAGTCACTGTTTGTAAGTAAGTAATTAATTGGTTCTAAAATTCCCATGTTGTAAATACTAAACCTCATAACTTTAAACTCTGTAAGTTGAGACCTCTACTGTAATCCTCGAAATAACCATATTAAGGTAGACTGAAACTAATGCTGCATATGCATTTAATAAATAACTTCTGTTAGAATTCTTTATTAATTCATTTTCTATACATATGATATTTCTTTCCAGGTAAATACAATTGAGGGTGGAGAGAATCGAGAGCGTATTAAGGACTTCACGTTTGACTATTCCTATTGGTCTCACAGAGATTCTGATAGACATTTTGCTCCACAGGTACTTAGTACTAGTTTTATGTATTTTTAAATATGTACATGCAGCATTTATATTGTAGGCATACCATGATAAATGTTCCATGACAGAATTGAAAAAATTCAAACCATATGGGGCAGGCTCAAATTGGGTTTAAAAAAAAAATTATTTCTTGTGAGTCATACAAAGAAGTTGCAATAATTATGCATTTCAGTTGACTGTTTTTTTTTATTTTGATCTTATTATAATAGTTATAATTTGTTACAATTGAAGGCTCAGAAGTAGCCGCTAATTATGTAATTCATTTCAGGCAAACTGATCATAAGGCTTGCATACAGTACTCTAAATCAATAAAATATATTTCTACATGTATGTTCTTCAGCCATATTTCCTCAAATATAACTCCAATCTTGTTAATATTGGCATTCATGAGAAAGAATATCCCCCCCCAAAAAAAAAAATGAATTTGGGCATGGCATCTCTGGTGAGCACCCAGTTTGGTCCAGTTGAACCACATCATTGTTGACCTTGTCACTGGGGGCAGATGAACATAAGTAAGGGTTAGGGAAATTATCCTTCCTCTTCGATTGCTCATGAATTCTATAGGGCATCAGCATTGAAGGATACTTAAATTGTGAGTGTTTGTATTGAGGTGTAACTCTTGTTCTTGTGCTATTAATGTTCATGTGAAAATATGTACTGTTTGGACAAAATCATCCAGGATTAACTCTTGGAATGGCCAGGATTCAAACCCCTGAGAAGCCAGTCTACTGCTGGGCTAATAGGATTTATTTATTTATTTATTTATTTATTTTATAATTTGAACATACATACAGAGGTACAAAAAAATACAGGTAAGAGCAGCATGCCAAAGCCACTTGTATGCATAGCATTACGGGCTGGCTTAAAATTAACTTAAGATTAACTAAGCAATGATGTAATCAGTGATAAAACATTATTATAAACAGATAACAATAAAGCACAAATGAGTATTACAAAGACAGGTCATATGGTTGCATGCATTGCTGTACATTCAGTAGAATGGAGTATTCTGTTAGGTAGTGTATTTAAAAAATAACAAAGTTAGATTGGGTCTTAGGTTTAACATTTATGTGATATAATTGTGAGAAACATTTAAGATATACAATTTATAAGGTTCAGTTATTCAGTATTTATTTGGTTTTGGGTGAGTAAGTGATCTTTGAGAAGAGACTTGAATTTATAAACAGGTAGTGTTTCTTTTATATTTACAGGTAATGAATTCCAGATTTTAGGGCCTTTTATGTGCATTGAGTTTTTGCATAGCGTGAGATGGACACGAGGAACATCAAAGAGTGATCTGTGCCTTGTGTTATGGTCATGTGTTCTGTTGAGGTTGGCAAGGAGATGTTTGAGGGGAGGGTTAATATCAGAGTTAAGTGTTCTATGTATGTAATAGGTGCAGTAAAAAGTATGGATGTTTTGTATGGTGAGTAGGTTTAGTATTTTGAATATTGGTGGAATGTGCTGCTTGTAGTGGGAATTTGTTATCATTCTGACTGCAGCCTTTTGTTGGGTAATTAGTGGTCTGAGATGGTTAATTGTTGTTGAGCCCCATGCACAAATTCCATAGGTGAGATAGGGGTTAATAAGAGTGATATAGGGCCAGGAGGGCTGACTGTGGAACATAGTACCGTACAGTTGTTAGAGCACTTGCCTGTTTATTCCACAAGTTGTTTACAATTATGTTACCAATTTTTTGTGAGTAATTCAGCATTTTCATATAAAGAAGTCTTTGAAAGTAATGCTTTAAATAAAATGTTTATTTATTCTCAGTGGTTTTTTAATATTGTACAGTGGAACCTTAGTTTTCGAATTTAATTCGTTCCAGATGTCAATTTGACAAGCAAAATTGATGACAACTAAAGCAATTTTTCCTATAAAGAATAATGTAAATAGAATTAATCCATTCCAGACCTCAAATGATTTTCTTTCTTTTTGGGTCACCCTGCCTCGGTGGGAGACGGCCGACTTGTTAAAAAAAAAAAATATTAATAATGTACTAACTACTACATAGGTCTTCCCAGGGACACAGTATCCTCTGTATCTGCTTTAATTTTTTCCCTTTGGCCCAATATCATGCTAATGGTAGATGCTGATTTACCAAAAAGTTTTTCTACATCAACCATGGGGAACCAATCTTCTTCATACTTTCTGATAGCTTCTTTTTTAAAAGTCAACAGTGTTCTTTACAACTTTTTTTTTTTCATCTCTTTATCCTTTTTGGATGACCCATGATGGCTTTTCTCACAACAAAAAAATTTCACAAAAACCACAAAATAATTAAAAAAGTTCACAGGATGCACAACAAAAGATCAAGAGGTGTTTACTGCACGAGAGTTAGTGGCTATACTGACTCGTACCCGTGCTCTCGACCCATTGTCCAGTGTGCATTCTGTGAGCACGTGACCTGAGCTGCTTTGTCCCGTTCCATACACGCGAAAACTTGTCCATTGACAACCAAGAGAATGCATGAAACCCAGGACATTTTTTCTCAAACATGTCAGTCGAAAACTGATTTGTTCGACAGATAATGCAGTCGACAACCGAAGTGCAACTGTAATTTCTTAGCATTTAAGTACAATGAATGGGTGTTGGGGTCAGAGTGTTATTACAGTTAGTAAAAAAGCTGTTAGCTCACTTAAGGAAATGTTAGAGTTTAATGGATGATCTGTTTTCATTACACACTGTGCACCATTTGTCTGTTAATATTAAACTTGGTAACTGTTTAAGATATTGAGCAAAAAAGGTTTGTTGTATGCAGTACCCATAGTTGCTTTATTCATTTGGTTAAAATTAGAATTCTGTATGAATTTTGAAAATACCATTTGATGTGTTGTGTGTGGGGCAAATAGCAGGGTTAGTAATGTATTTGTGCAGCAAGGACCTGTGGAGAACTGATTTGTATGATAAATTAGACACATGTGCAACTCTTGGGTATCTTTATTGACACCATCTACAACTGCTGCACCTCTCCTGCCTACGGTTTATAAGCTCCTTCTCCGCTCATATACCGTATTCTATTCAAGATTGATGGACTGACCACATCGACTCAAGGTTGAGGGACTGATTACCTCATTCTCCTCCTGTTCTTCAAGATTCTCCTTTGTATGGACTGATGAAGCCACTGTGTGGTGAAACGTTTCCTCAATAAAGATACCCAAGAGTTGCACATGTGTCTAATTTATCAATGTGTCGGTTCTCTGAACCATTCATCTACAACTGATTTGTATCCTTTCTGATATGTCTGTTCTGTATAACCAATGAATTAATTGAACAGAAAAATAGCTGTAGATTGAGTCAGTTTTGTTTGCTCTTCAGCAAGTAAGTGCTCAAAACTTTTTATTTCTCTCCTTAATTTTTTGTGCAGAATTTTTATCAATCATGATGGGTAAGAGAATATGTTTTTTATTAGAGTTTTTATATACAACAAACATGGGGCACTTCAAAATATGAATTCTCTCTACAATATTAAAAAGTGTGCACAGGATTCCTGGAATGGAAATTTAAAAAAAATACAGTGGACCCTCAACCAGCGATATTAATCTGTTCCTGAGAGCTCATCGTTAATCGAAATAATCGTTAGTCAAGTTAATTTTCCCCATAAGAAATAATGGAAATCAAATTAATCCGTGCAAGACACCCCAAAGTATTGAAAAAAAAAAATTTACAACATGAAATATTAATTTTAATACACACAAACTGAAGAAGACATGCACAGTTACATGACACTTTTATTGAAGATCTGGTGATGATTGATGGGATGGGAGGAGGGGAGAGCATTGATCTTCTTAGTGTTTAGAAGGGGAATCCCCTTCCATTAGCACTTGAGGTAGCAAGTCTTTTTCTGGGGTTAGTTCCCTTGTTCTTTTAATGTCACTAGGACCAGCTTCAGAGTCACTGGACTTCTGTCGCACAACATATCTGTCCATAGATACCTGTACCTCTCGTTCCTTTATGACTTTCCTAAAGTGGTTCACAACATTGTCAGTGTACAGGTTGCCAACACGGCTTGCAGTAGCTGTGTCAGGGTGATTTTCATCAAAAAAGGTTTGCACTTCAAGCCACTTTGCACACATTTCCTTAATCTTAGAAGTAGGCAACTTCTTTAATTTCTCTATCCCCTTCTCCGAAGCAGTTTCCTCAGGTCTGCCCTCTTGCTATTCAAGATGATCTAGCAGCTCATCATTGGTTAGTTCTTCATTGTCCTCCACCACCAACTCTTCCACTTCCTCCCCACTAACCTCCAACCCCAAGGACTTCCCCAATGCCACAATGGATTCCTCAACTGGCATAGGATTCTCATAGCCTCAAACCGTTCGAAATCA
The DNA here is from genome assembly GCF_038502225.1 of Cherax quadricarinatus. Taxonomy (NCBI): domain Eukaryota; kingdom Metazoa; phylum Arthropoda; class Malacostraca; order Decapoda; family Parastacidae; genus Cherax; species Cherax quadricarinatus. The sequence continues at coordinate 30,287,851 of NC_091309.1, read as the reverse complement.
CTTTTGTCTACACATTCTGGCCACAGTTTTTTCCAAGCAGAGTTTAAGGTCCTCTTAGTCACTTCCTCCCAAGCCTTACCTATAATGTTTACACAATTGAGGATGGTAAAGTGATCTTTCCAAAACTCTCTTAGAGTCAGTTGAGTTTCTGAGGTCACTACAAAGCACCTTTTAAACATAGCTTTTGTGTACAGTTTCTTGAAGTTGGAAATGACCTGCTGGTCCATGGGCTGCAGGAGAGGAGTGGTATTAGGAGGCAAAAACTTCACCTTGATGAAGCTCATGTCCCTAGAAAGTTGCTCTGCCAAGTCTGAAGGATGACCAGGAGCATTGTCTAATACCAGGAGGCACTTAAGGTCTAATTTCTTTTTAATTAGGTAATTTTTCACATTGGGGGAAAATGCATGGTGCAACCAGTCATAGAAAAAGTCCCTAGTGACCCATGCCTTACTGTTTGCCCTCCACAGCACACACAAATTATCCTTGACAACATTGTTTTTCCTGAACACTCTGAGAGTTTCAGAGTGATACACCAATAAAGGCTTCACTTTGCAATCACCACTAGCATTGGCACACATCAACAGAGTAAGCCTGTCTTTCATAGGCATATGTCCTGGGAGTGCCTTTTCCTCCTGAGTAATGTACGTCCTGCTTGGTACCCATGGGACAAGTGAGGCACGCTCAGGCCAAAGTGGACTCGTCTCGAACGGAACGAATAGCGTTGGTCAGGGTTTTAAGCGCTAGGCGAGGCAAAATTTTTGCGTTAAAATGTATTGCGAGTCAGATTTATCGTTAATCGATGCCATCGCTGGTTGAGGGTCCACTGTATAAGAAAATCAGTTGGGTATCAGCAGATGCAGCTGATGATTTGAACAAGTTGTTTTCCCTAATTAGAGCATGTTTAGCAAGATTCTTGTTTCATGTGCTTCAGGTGTTTTATGAATTTTTCTAAATTTTAGGAGCAAATCTACGAAGACTTGGGTACAGATGTTGTATCCAATGCTCTGCAAGGCTATAACGCTTGTGTCTTTGCCTATGGACAAACAGGAAGTGGCAAGACCTTCACAATGATGGGATCTCAGGTCTGTTTATTGTTTATTAAACTTGTGTAGTATATACTGAAACATCATTAAATGTTGTTGGTTTTTCTGTAATATGCTAAATATGCAGTATCTTATAATAAGTTCTTTGGCATAGTAAACTTTTTGATATACAATTTACAGTGAGTCATTTTGCTCATTTTGCTATTCAATGCATTTTTTTTCATTGAAAAGATGTTGAAAGTAGAATTAAGACATGTATACAGATTGGCCATCACTAATCCAGCAATCAGTAATCTGGTTCCATCAGTAATCTGGCACTAATTTTGGCTAGGATTATTTCAAATTTCTGCGGTCGCCACACCAACCTGCCACTACTGTTTGGTGGCACTTGTTGCATAAGTCATTCCAATTTCTTTTTCTCCATTTATTGTTATAACCTTCTTACTTTTAGCCTTAGCCATGGTTACCAACGAATTGAAGAAATGCTACTCATTGTGTAAATAACGTACACTGTACATTGTCCATAAAAGATGAGGTGGCTTTGACACCACTGTGGGTCGCCATGAGCTCAGCTCACTCACAAGCTGTGACCAGTAAATTTGGGGCCTACATATAAGAGAAAAGGTCTGTGTGGTGAGTGTGCACTATATAAATAAATCCTGCAGCATGCAGTGCATAATGAGAGAAAACAGCGACCGTGTATTTTTGTATTGTTTTTATGGTTGTATTCTCGTTTTTTTTGGTCTCTTTTAATAGAATGGAAGATGTATTACAGAAATAGATATGATTTTGATTGGTTTCACAATAGGAAGTACATACCTTGAAATTGAGCTCAGTCGCGGAAATGTTCGATTTTTGTTGATGTTCAAGAGTAAACAAATGACATCACCGTCCAATGTGCGTCCAACTGGCCGGTCTAATATATGGTCACAAATGGGCTGACTTCCAGCAAGTGTGCGTGAGCATGTTAGATAGGAGTGAATGGAGATGAATGGGTTTTGGGACCTGACGAACTGTTGGAGTGTGAGCAGGGTAATATTTTGTGAAGGGATTCAGGGAAATTGATTAGCTGGACTTGAGTCCTGGAAATGGGAAGTACAATGCCTGCACTTTAAAGGAAGGGTTTAGGATATTGGCAGTTTGGAGGGATGTCTAAATTGTCTTATCTGGGCACCTCTGCAAAGACAGTGATTAAAGTATGAGTGATGGTGAAAGTGTTGAATGATGATAAGTTTTTTCTTGTTTTTGGGGTTTTTCTTTCTTATTGGGTCACCATGCCTCGGTGGGAAATGGCCAACATTTAAAAAAGTGGGTTGATATGATTTATACAATTACAGCCTCTCCTCACTTAATGACAGAGTTCCGTTCCTAATATCACATTGCTAAACGAGGGGCATACTGTAATGGTAGTGGGTGTATGTTGGCCATCTTTGATATTGCTGTAATGTCACACTTGTACCATTTATAACATTTTTAGTATATTTTTAAATGTTTATACAGTAGTGTACTGCATATTGTAATAAACAGCATAGAGGAAATTAGCTCTAATATACATTATTTAGGTATGCATACTGGTCAGACAGCCCATTGTAAGTCTGAGTCATTGGTCAATGAATACATCGCTAAATGAGGAGAGGCTGTATTACAATAATGCAGTAGTCTGCATAACAGTAAATCTTCTATTTTTTTGTGTGAATAAAAATTCAAAATTTAAAGCAAGTGAGGCCTGGAGACGTGACTGATGAACAGAGAAAATTTTATTTTTGTGCCAAGAATGTCCGCATTGTTTATTCTGGACTCTATTTTGAAATTGGCATCTCTTGAAATTTGTGTGAAATTGGCCAAATTACCGATTTATTACCACTTTATTGGGTAGTTAAAATAGGTAAATGGGCAGTTTCTTGTACTCAATTGACAGAATGGAAGGAATACTACCGAAATAGCTATGAGTTTCGTTGACTGGAACAATGCAATGAGCCAAAAATACAGCATAAAGTGGGTGAAATTGCAGATGTCTCAATGTCGCCATTAGGTTAAGTGTATTCTAACGTAACCACTTTGTAATCCGGCAAAATCATTAATTCGGCACCCTACAGGTCCTGATGATGTCGGATTAGTGATGGCCAACCTGTATTAAGTTCAGGCTATTATATTAACTACATGATATTTAAAAATAATAAGTCAATCAATCAATCAATTTTATTTCTTTGCAAGTAGTACATTGAGATTATGTATTTACAATAATGAGTTGCAGTGCAAAGAGAGCCTCCATCATGCCTAGGCATTATGGGCAGACTTAATTTAATGACTTACTGACTACTTAATACTAAAGAAATTTATCATAGTTTAAGTTGTACAATAGTTTCAATGGTAAATATTTAAATTGTATTATGGGAATATAACATTGTGATTTGCTGAAAGTAGTTTATAGTATGAGAATGCTACAATTTGGTGTAGGGCAGTACTGTTTTGGGTAGGTATTTATACTACTATGTAATATTAGTCAGTGTATAAACTTGGGCATCTAGTCTTGAAGTTTTAAGGTTTAGGTAATTAGGAGATATTTTTGGTAAACTTGAATATTGAGTATAGAGTATTTAGTGTAGGGTGAGTAAGTGGCTTTTGAAAAGTCTTAAATTGATTTTCAAACCGGGTTACTTTAGTATTTTCTGGTAATGAATTCCAAATTTTGGGGCCCTTTATGTGCATAGTTTTTACAGTGTGATATGGACACAGAGTACATCAAAAAGAGATCTGTGTCTTGTGTTATGGTCATGTGTCCTGTTAAGGTTGGTGAGAAGTTTGAGCGGAGGGTTTATGTTTGAGTGTAGTGTTCTTTGTTTGTAGTAGGCACATGAATAAGTGTGGATGCTCTTTATGGTGAGCAGATTTAGACTTTTGAATATTGGCGGAGTATGCTGTCGGGAGTGGGAATTCGTTATTCTGACTGCAGCCTTTTGCTGAGTTATTAGTGGTCTTAGGTGATTTAATGTATTCATTTGATACTGAGTAATGGGAACAATATAGGTAGGATAAGACATATCACATAGCAGTTAATAGGTTCCTGGGTTTTAGTCAAATGCAAATTAAATAGACTGTCTTGAGGATATTATGAGACTGCTTAAAGGGTTTTCTGATGCAGGCCTTCCTTCCTCAGAGTTTTTTTGGGAATGAGGTATAAGAGAGAGAGAATGATGATAATCAATTGAGTCATGAAAGTGAAGCGAGACAAGTGGATGTTGGGATTTGGAATGTGAAAGGATTCAGGGAAACTGGTTAACCAGACGAGTCCAGGAAGGGGAAAGTACAGTAACAGCACTTTAACCCGTAAACGGTCCAAACGTATATATACGTTTTTTCAACATTTGAAAGTACAGTGGTCCCTCGCTTTTCGTAGTTCTCGGCAATCGTAAATTTCGCCAATCATAGGGGTATTTTCGTATAAACATGGACTCGCTTTTCATAGGTTGACTCGCGAATAGTAGTTTGTCCGGGATGCCTACGCACGGTGTGAGCCAAGGCGGCCTCCCTACCCAGCCAGTCTGGCATTGTTTACCAGTGAGTGAAGGTCCCCTCAAGTGCTCCTACGAAATATTTCATAATATTCCACTCATTTTAGTGCTTGCCAGTACTAAATAAGCTACCATGGCTCCAAAGAAAGCTCCTAGTGCCAAGCCTGTGGTAAAGAAGGTGAGAAATATGTACAGTGACAAAGTCTTGGGCCATTTTAGGGAAGTGTTAAAGAGACGCCAGAAACAGAGCTCTCTCCACAGTTACTTTGCGAGACAGGACTAGAGTGACTCTCAAGGTGGTCCTAGTGGCATAAAGAAACAGAGAAGAGAAGCAACCCCAGAGAAGCAATTGGTACCTGAGGTGTTGCTGGAAGGGGATTCCCCTTCCAAACTGTAAACAATCCAATCTCTCTCCTCCTCCAGTCTCCCATACACTAAGAAGAATCTCCAATAAAGGTAAGTGTTATGCTGTTAATGTTTCATTCATCATTTCCCATTGTATTGTTTATGTACTAAATGTATATTTCATGTAAAAAATTTTTTTGCTTTAATACTTCTGGGTGTCAGGAACGGATTAATTGTATTTACATTATTTCTTACGGTCATAGAGTTTTGAGACTCTATGACCGCGGGTTCAATCCCGGCCGGGGGTATGGTTTGTTTGCAATCGTGTCATTACGATTTCTTGAGTCATGTTGACGGCAGTGAAGGGACTTGAGCTAGAGTTCGTCACGGCCACGCTAGCTGGAGATTCGTCTGTAAAAACTTGCATTTGTGGTCACAGTGGTGCCTGTGCTAACCTTCCTATGGTGTAGAAATATACCTAGTTGGATGAATCTTATTGTGGCTAGCTGGTCTAGTGGCTAACGCGACGGGCTGGAGTTTTGAGACTCTATGACCGCGGGTTCAATCCCTGCCGGGGGTATGGTTTGTTTGCAATCGTGTCATTACGATTTCTTGAGTCATGGGGAAAATTGATTCGCAAATCGTAAATTTCGTTTATAGTAGGTCCTCCAGGAATGGATTAATTACGAAAAATGAGGGACCACTGTATGTAAAAAAAAGTAGATCTTCTTTTTGTTTTTTTACATTTGAAAATGTGTAAAAAAACTTTGATCTACTTTTTTTTTTGTTATATTTGAAAATATGTAAAAAAAAAAACGTAGATCTACTTTTGTAGCACTACACATGTGAACGTAGATCTGCTTGGACCGTTTACGGGTTAAAACAGGGTCGAAGAATTTAAAAAAAAAAATTCTTATGAGATAAGCGAAGCTTTTTCCAAAGGTAATGAACCCAAAAGCACAAAATTTTATGGAAAATTTACGGAATTACACTCTTACGAAGTTAGTGGTCTCAGCGATATTTACGCATCGGTGATTTCACCCACTTCGAGCCCTATTTTGGGCTAATTCCATTGTTCCATTCGACCAAACTCAGCTATTTAGCTAGAATGCCTTTTATTCTAGCCACTGAGTACAATTTCACAAAATTCAAGAAAGGCTAATTTCAAAATAGGGTCCAGAATAAATAATGTAGACATTCCTGACACTAAAATGACATTTTCTCTGTTCACTAGTCACTCTCCAGGCCTCTCTTATATTTCGCTTGCTTTTAATTTTGAATTTTTATTCACACAAAAAATAGAAGATTTAGTGTTATTCAGCCTATTGCATAATGATAATAATTCTATAAATAATGTCAGTGCATTCGTGAGTACATATTAGACTGGCCAGCTGATGTGTATTGGAAGCATGACGTGGTTTGTTTACTCTTGAACATTGGGAAAAAATTGAACATTTCTGCTACTTTGAGCTCAATTTCAAGCTACTTTTAGTCTGCAATATATCTTCCATTCTATCAAATGAGACCAAGAAACTGAGAATACAACCATGAAAACCACATGAAAATACACCACAAAACAACAAAACACAGTTGCAGTTTTTGTCTCATACATTGTGTACTGCAGGATTTTTTTTATACTGCACACACTGACCACACAGACCGATTCATATGTAGGCCTACCAGCAGTTTTCTCCCACAAGATTGGAAGCTGATAGAATTTTGGCTTAGTATTACTGGACCGACCCTGGCTTCAAAGCCGTAATATTACAGGACTAACCCTGAAAGGGTTAAAGGAGGGGGTTGGGATATTGGTAGTTTGGGGTGACATCTAAACTGTCATATCTCAGCACCTCTGCCAAGACAGTGATTATGTATGAGTGATGGTGAAGGTGTTGAATGATGATGAAAGTTTTTTTTCTTTCTTTTTGGGAATTTATTTTTGGGTCACCCTGCTTTGGTGAGAAATGTCCGCCATGTTAAAAAAATTATGAATGAGATTCAGGGAAATCAGTTAGTCAGATTTGAGTTCTGTAAGTGGAAAGTACAGTGACTGCATTTTGAAGTATTGTTAGCTATGTTAGTTTCATGGATCATTTGAATCATGATGTTCAGGCACTCTAGTAAAGACTTCTAAGGAATAAGTGTTGGTAAATATGTTTTTCTTCATTGAGTTGCTTTGCTTTGGTGGGGAAACTGCCAGTGTTACTGAGAAGGAGAAATAAATACACTGGGGGTACTGTATATAAAAGGTTGTATTCAGTGAAGAAGGCATACAAAGGTTTTAATGAGACTGAAGATAAGGTGGAAGAAGAGAGGAAGCATGTGGATAGTGGGAAGTGAGAAAATGAGAGAGATTCTCTGGCACAATATCATGGATATCTTTTAGCCATTTTATTTTTAATATTTGGTTAATCTTGCTATAATGTATGCTGTAACTGTATTTGAATATTGTTTGGTAAATATTTCATCATTTTTTAAAGGTTGTATTTTATATAGGTTATGACTTCAACATATACAGTGGAACCCCAGTTTTCGTCTTTAATCCGTTTCAGAAGGTCGGCCGAAAACGAATTTGTACGAAAACTGAAGTAATATTTCCCTTAAGAAATGACGTAAATTCGATTAATTTGCTCCAGATACCCAAAAATATTAACAAAAAATACAATTTATAGAGAATAACTATAGTTTTACATACAAAAACAATGAGAAATAAGTATAAATGACTAATGAAATGGATAAATGAACATATAATATCACTTTTACCTTTACTGAAGAGTCTTGTTGGCGTATGGAAGACAGCGAGGAGGGGAGAGGGAGGAGAGGTTATTATTTGGAAGGGGAATCTCCCTCTATAACAACTAAAGGTATCAAAGCCCTATCTGAGGTTACTTCCCTTCTTTCTTTTACTGGCACTAGGACCAGACTGAGAGTCGCTGGACACCTGCCGCACTAAAAATCTGTCCAGGGAGGCCTGTTTCTGGCATCCCTTTAAGATTTACCTAAAATGGGACACAGCATTGTCATTGAACATGTTGCAGACACAGCTTGCAACAGCTTTGTTAGGGTGATTTCTCCACAAAACTTTGCACCTCACTCCACTTTGCACAAATGTCTTAAATTGCTGAAGAAGGCACATTCTCCCCTCTCTACTCCTCCTCCTCTGAAGGAATTTCCTCAACTAAGGTCTGTTGCTGTTCCAGATGAAGGTCTTGCAGCTCTTTGGTGGTTAGCTCTTCCCTGAACGAGTAACAAAGGCAGACTGAGCCGTGTCCCATGGGCAGGCGGATGCATCTGGTATGGACGATTTCCGAGCGGATGTACGAAAATGGGGAAAATTTCGCCGAGAAAAGTGGTCCAAAACTGAATTGTACGATAACCGGACAGGACAAAAACCGGGGTTCCAGTGTAGTAATTTCCATGTTTTTATTTTAGTTCTGTAATTTGTAATAGCACTTCAAAATGATTTAGCCCAGCCTTATAATTATACATATCACTGCAGGTCAATCCTGGACTCATTCCCAGGATTTGTGAGGCTCTGTTTTCATCAATGGCTGAAGGAAGAGAAGCTGGAACTACTTACAAGTATGTTCTTTAGAATTATTGTGTGTATTTCACCTGAATAAGAATCTTTGGGTGGTAATTTTTAATTTATAAGATTACATAAAATATTATACTTCTACTTTTAATTGAGTGTAATTGTTTCTTAAATGAAATGCTTGTTATGAAGCCTTTATTACGAACAATTGTAGCTTGCAGATCACAGTAGTGATTCACTGAGATCACTGAGAACCTGTCTACTTACCAGCTGGAAGATGGTGAAGATTGGTCACCAGATCACTCTTTCCTTTTTATTATTGGGAATACGACTGTTTGCACACTCAGTGACAAGGAGAGTAGCCACTATGGCAAATCATTTATTTCCATTTTATGCCAGTTTAGCTCTTTTTTTTTTTTTTTTTTTTTTTTTTTTTTTTTTTCAAACAAACCGGTCATATCCCACCAAGGCAGGGTAGCCCAAAAAGAAAAAGGAAAGCTTTTCTTTTTAAATTTAGTAATTTGTACAGGAGAAGGGGTTACTAGCGCCTTGCTCCCGGCATTTTAGTCGCTTCTTACAACACTCATGGCTTAAGGAGGAAGAATTCTGTTCCACTTTCCCATGGAGTTTAGCCCCTTTTGTTACAATATAAATTCTTAATCTTTGTGTCAGTTCCTTCCTATCCCATGAAAATAGGTAATGGGGTAATAATGATAATGATAAAATTGTTATACTGTATTCTGTGACTCAGTGTACAGTGAACCCTCAATTTAATGAAGTAATAGGAGATGGGAGTGTCTGTTAAAGTCAAGTATTCATTAAATATGAATAGTAATATTTTTCCACAAGCATAATAATGGCCAGTTCTGGATTGAACCAACAAAGTTTCTTAAATCCAGAAATCAATTAACCCAGCAGACAGCAACAGTAACAAACCATTCTGGTTCTGACAGACTTTATCCTTTTTTTGTGGATGTTTTCAGGCCAGAGATTTTAAATAAAAATTATGTTAAATTGGGGTACATTAAATTGAGATTATACTCTCTATATTTATAGGTTTTCTTCTAAAGGAGGGGTGGGGATATTTGCTGTTTGGAGGGACATTTAAACTGTCTTATGTATGCACCTCTAGACAGACAATGATAGTGTGAATAATGATGAAAGTGTTTCTTTTTCAGGTCATCTTACCTCAGTGGGAAATGACCATTGTGTAAAAAGAAATTATATAGATTTCTTTTGCCAAAAGTTTAATAAACAAACATTGCTAGTAGATCAACTATTTTGTGATTTTTATGTCTCGTGTCCCCATATCTGTGTGTTTACCCCTCTCTTCATGGAGATGTCAGGACTAGTAACTGGCATTATTGCCCTATGGACAGGTCTCAGTTTTGCTTATTAATATTAACCCTTTCAGGGTCCAAGGCCAAAATCTGAAGTCACGTACCAGTGTCCAAGAATTTTCAAATAAAAAATTTGTTATTTTTTCTTATGAAATCATAGAGAATCTTTTTGTGAAGGTAATAAAACAAAAAGTATGAAATTTGGTGGAAAATTGACGAAATTATGCTCTCGCGAATTTTGATGTGTCAGCGATATTTACGAATCTGCGATTTTGCCGACTTTGACTCCCATTTTAGGCCAATTACATTATTCCAATCAACCAAATTCTTAGCTATTTCACTAGTATTACTTCTATTCTATCGATTGAGCACAAGAAATCGCCAAGTCAACTGTTTCAACTACAAAATAAAGTGATCGGAAATTGTTAATTTGGCCAATTTAACACAAAGTTCAAAATATTCCAATTTCAAAATAGGCTCCAGAATAAACAATGTAGGTATTCCTGGAACTAAACTAACATTTCCTCTGTTCATTAGTTACATTTTGAGGCTTTACAAATAAATTCCATTTTGATTTTTTATTCACATAACTAATTTTTATTCACACCAAAAAATAGAAGATTTACTGTTATGCAATACTGCAATAATTGTATAAATATCATCACCATATTTGTGAATGTATATTAGACCCACCAGCTGACGTGTATTAGATGTGTGAGGTCGTTTGTTTACTCTTGAATATCGGCAAAAATTTAACATTTCCGCTACTTTGAGCTCAGTTTCAAGCCATTTCCAGTGCGAAAACCAATCAAAATCATCTCTATTTCTGTCATATGTCTTCCATTCTATCAAATGAGACCAAGAAATCGCAAATACAACTATAAAAAACATACGAAAAAACACTGCAAAGTCGCTGTTTTAATCGAAAAATCATGATTTCAGTTTTTTTCTCTCATTATACACAGTGTGCTGCAGGATCTGTTTTATGTGGTGCACACATACCACATAGATGTATTCTCTCATATCTAGGCCCAAATGTACCACTCACAGTTTATCAGAGTGAGCTGAGCTCATGGCGTAGATCTACGGTTTGGACACTCACCGTAAAGCCGTAGATCTACGGGACGGACCCTGAAAGGGTTAAAGTGCATTCTTGAGTGAAAGAATTCTTCAATTTTTTAAGTTTAAATACCATTGTACTGTATACTATGGCCACATAAGAATCCTGTTGCATATGTTATATCCACAAAGCTAAATCCCATTCTTTTACTAGAACCAGTGTATATTCAGCTCTTATTAACCCTTTGAGAGTCTGTCCCATAGATGTACAGCTTTGAAGCCAGGGTCCAAACTGTAGATCTATGGCATGAGCTCAGCTCACTCAGATAACCTGTGAGCAGTAAATTTGGGGCAAAATATGAGAGAACACATCTATGTGGTAAGTGTGAACCACATAAAACAAATCCTGCAGCACGCAGTGCATAATGAGAGAGAAAAAACTGCGACCGTAATTTTGGATTAAAACAGCGACTTTACGGTGTTTTTTCGTATATTTTTTACAGTTGTATTTACGATTTCTTGATCTCATTTGATAGAATGGAAGATATATCACAGAAACAGAGATGATTTTGATTGGTTTTAGTACTGAAAATGGCTTAAAACTAAGCTCAAAGTAGCAGAATTTTTAAATTTTTGCCAATGTTCAAAAGTAAACAAATGCTGTCACAAGTCTAATACATGTCAGCTGGTGGGTCTAATATATGTTCACAAATGTGTTGATATTATTTATACAATTATTACAACATTGTATAACAGTAAATCTTCTATTTTTTGGTGTGAATAAAAATTCATTATGTGAATAAAAAATCAAAATAGAATTCATTTGTAAAGCCTGAAAACATAACTAATGAACAGAGGAGATGTTAGTTTAGTGCCAGGAATGCCTGCATTGTTCATTCAGGACCCTACTTTGAAACTGGAATATTTTGAACTTCGTGTTAAATTGGCCAAATTACCAATTTCTGATCACTTTAGTGGGTAGTTGAAACAGCTGACTGGCCAATTTCTTCTGCTCATTCAATAAAATAGAAGTAATACTAGCGAAATAGCTAAGAATTTGGTCGACTGGAATAGTGTAATTGGCCTAAAATGGGAGTCAGAGTCGGCAAAATCGCTTATGCATAAATATCGCTGATGCATCACAATTTGCGAGAGTGTAATTTCATCAGTTTTCCATCAAATTTTGTACTTTTTGCTCTCTTACCTTCAGAAAAAGATTCTTTATCATTTCATAAGAAAAAATAAAAAGTTTTTTTTTAAAATTCTTGGACCCTGGCTATGACTCTGAGATAGGGCCTCTGGACCCTCAAAGGGTTAACCCCTTAACTATCCAAGCTTAGATCTACGTTCTTACCACTAGCACTCCAAAGGTAGATCTACGTTTTATTTTTCCTGCCTCCAAAATTGACATGATTGGCCTGAGATGCCTGGTCAGCATAGAATGGGTCTTAACACTCGTTGTGCGCAGTATTAAAAAAATCTGGGACCACTTGGTACCTTGTGGGAGCACCAGTTCAATTGAGCGCCAGCTAGAGCAAACAGCGCAGCAAACACCAGGGATTCTCTGATGCCATATCATATTAACACTCTCCTTTTAAGAGGAAAGTGAGGTTGACCCCGAGTTTAGTGGCTTTGAGGTGGATGTGGCCACAAGTGGTCAAGAAAATATCCAAAACCTCGATAATAACTCATGTGCAACATTTGTGCAACACCCTTTCAATTTTGGTACTACTGGTAGTATCATCCTGCCAGAATGTTCTATAACCTATTCCCTAAGTAAAAAGAAACAATTCTGGAATGTGTAATATGTGTTAGGCAGGCTGGATGGCCTGCTGGCCAGCTGGCTGGCCGGTGGATGGCTGGCCAGCTGGCTGGCTGATTGGCTGTCTATCTCCATCTGTCTGTGTATTTATCTCTGTCTCTATCACTCTGTCAGTCTCTTTCTCTGTCTCTGTGTCTATCTCACAGGTACACATAAATACAGTTATACATAGTGTATATTACCTAGGATAACCCCAAAAATCCAGACAGAGTGCTATACTGTGCTTGTAGATATAATGCATAATAAGCATGACTAGCAAGTAATACACATTTTCACTTGTTCAGGAATCGGACGTGGCTACCCTGTATCTCTACATTGTGTGTAATACCTGTTGGCTCACAAGTCAACGTCTCTGAGACAGAAGGAGAGAGAAGCAGACAGAGACAGATAGATAGATAACCAGAGACAAGAGATAAACAGAGCTAGACAGACATAGATAGATAGATAGATAGACAGACAGACAGACAGACAGACAGACAGACATGTTCATGTGTAACAGTGAAAACAAATAAAGCCAGGGCAGTGGATGATCATCAAATGTCACTCCATTGCTGCACTGTCAGCAGTAGAGTGACACTCGTTTTACACCATGCTTCAAGGAAACTTATTATTATTATATACTCCCACATGTCCAAAACATTGCTGGGACCTATAAACACTATGTATATATTTTTAGACAATAGTACGTGACCAAGGTTAAGGATTAAGGAGAGTATTTCCTTGCATAGTTTGCAATGTGTAAATGTGAAAATGTTCACCTGTCACTGTGTTTGCGACTATTTAAGTACTAGTTCAGGACCTAATATTAATGTCAGAACAGAGATTGGCTATGAAATCACAAAAACTACTACAAATTGTAATTACTCTTCTTTCAACGTACCGGCCGTATCCCACCGAGGCAGGGTGGTCCAAATAGAAAAACGAAAGTTCCTCCTTTTAAAATTAGTATGTAATATATACAGGAGAAGGGGTTACTAGCCTCTTGCTCCCAGCATTTTAGTCGCCTCTTATGACATGCATGGCTTACGGAGGAAGAATTCTGTTTCACTTCCCCATGGATAAGATTGTAATTATCAGAACATAAAAATTATATAAATTAAAAAAAAAAAAAAGAGAGAAAAAGGTATATCTGCAATACTGCTGCAAGCAGCAACGTTTCATGTTGCCATCAGGTGAGCGACAAGTGCCAACTTTGCGGCCTTATATCTCTGTAAATACTGACTCCAATTTTTCTTTACATTATGTAAAAAAAAAAAGTCCTCTTTATTAAAAAACAATTTTTTTTTTTTCAAAATATTCGGAGCGCTGAGCGAGAGAACATAGATCTACGTTTGGACAGTTAAGGGGTTAAATCTCCTGAATGAAAAAAAAAAAGCGAATATGTAGGTAATGGGTTGGTAGAGAGCAACTATCCGGGAAGGTACTAAAGTCCTGTCACATGAGTGTGAAATGTTAGGCAGGATTGCTTGTATTCATTAACATATAAAGTGGCAGGTAAAGCTTACAAGCTTCTTTGTATATTAAGTATGCATTCAGCCTTATTTTTTTGTGTATTTTGTGTATTTCCTGTTCTCCATGGGGAAGTGGAACAGAATTCTTCCTCTGTAAGCCATGCGTGTTGTAAGAGGCGGCTAAAATGCTGGGAGCAAGGGGCTAGTAACCCCTTCTCCTGTATAAATTACTAAATTTAAAAGAGAAACTTTCGTTTTTCTTTTTGGGCCACCCTGCCTTGGTGGGATACGGCCGGTGTGTTGAAAGAAAGAAAGAAAAGTGTATTTCCTGTATGTACTGTAATGGTTATCCAGTTTAGGAAAATTTATGAGCTGTATTTCTTATTTTATGTATTTTAATTATATTAATGTTTCTTTGAATTAAAAGAGTTGAAGTAAGCTACTTGGAAATCTACAATGAACGTGTAAAGGACTTGTTGAGACAAGGTACCCACAAGAACACACATTCCCTTCGTGTTAGAGAGCACCCAAAACTTGGTCCATACGTTCAGGATCTCTCCTGTCATCTGGTCCATCACTATCATGATATACAGGTTAGAAAACTCTGTTTATATATTTGAGATTTATTTGTTGTTTCAGCCTTAAGGTATAAGCTCGAAATGCTTACATTACTTGAGATGATACGTATTACATCACAGTAGTGTGAGGTATACCTTTGAGTTTTGAGTCTTTCTACTCCTGGACTCTGGCACCATTGGTGCAACGAGGATTTAGATGTTATACCATGGTTGTTTAATATATTTATAGATGGGGTTGTAAGAGAAGTAAATGCGAGGGTCTTGGCAAGAGGCGTGGAGTTAAAAGATAAAGAATCACAAAGTGGGAGTTGTCACAGCTGCTCTTTGCTGATGACACTGTGCTCTTGGGAGATTCTGAAGAGAAGTTGCAGAGATTGGTGGATGAATTTAGTAGGGTGTGCAAAAGAAGAAAATTAAAGGTGAATACAGGAAAGAGTAAGGTTATGAGGATAACAAAAAGATTAGGTGATGAAAGATTGAATATCAGATTGGAGGGAGAGAGTATGGAGGAGGTGAATGTATTCAGATATTTGGGAGTGGACGTGTCAGCGGATGGGTCTATGAAAGATGAGGTGAATCATAGAATTGATGAGGGGAAAAGAGTGAGTGGTGCACTTAGGGGTCTGTGGAGACAAAGAACTTTGTCCTTGGAGGCAAAGAGGGGAATGTATGAGAGTATAGTTTTACCAACGCTCTTATATGGGTGTGAGGCATGGGTGATGAATGTTGCAGCGAGGAGAAGGCTGGAGGCAGTGGAGATGTCATGTCTGAGGGCAATGTGTGGTGTGAATATAATGCAGAGAATTCGTAGTTTGGAAGTTAGGAGGAGGTGCGGGATTACCAAAACTGTTGTCCAGAGGGCTGAGGAAGGGTTGTTGAGGTGGTTCGGACATGTAGAGAGAATGGAGCGAAACAGAATGACTTCAAGAGTATATCAGTCTGTAGTGGAAGGAAGGCGGGGTAGGGGTCGGCCTAGGAAAGGTTGGAGGGAGGGGGTAAAGGAGGTTTTGTGTGCGAGGGGCTTGGACTTCCAGCAGGCATGCGTGAGCGTGTTTGATAGGAGTGAATGGAGACAAATGGTTTTTAATACTTGACGTGCTGTTGGAGTGTGAGCAAAGTAACATTTATGAAGGGGTTCAGGGAAACCGGCAGGCCGGACTTGAGTCCTGGAGATGGGAAGTACAGTGCCTGCACTCTGAAGGAGGGGGTGTTAATGTTGCAGTTTAAAAACTGTAGTGTAAAGCACCCTTCTGGCAAGACAGTGATGGAGTGAATGATAGTGAAAGTTTTTCTTTTTCGGGCCACCCTGCCTTGGTGGGAATCGGCCAGTGTGATAATAAAATAAATAACATCCTGGAGACGATGAACTGTTAGTTCCTTTTAACCTTTAAACGGTCCAAACGTATATATATGTTCACTCGCGTAGCGCCCCAACTTTTTTGAGGAAAAAAACAATCTTTTCTTTTAAAAGGAAAAAAGAGCATATGGTACCCAGGCATCCCCAGTTATTTTAATATGGCACACAGTGAGTGTGCACACCCATTCTCTCATGTCTAGGTGACTCAGGCTTATTGTGGCAATGTTGAATGAATGACAAAGAAAACGTATATATACATTTGGGGCGTTACGCGCGTGGACATATATATACGTTTGGACCGTTTAAGGGTTAAAAAAGTTATATTCTACATTTTTTCCATTTCTAAAACCAGAATCTATTATGTTTTCTCTTTCGGCTGTTTTTATAACTACAGCATTAATCATTAGTCTACCACATTCTTTGTGTATTGTGAGTTTTTGTATACATTAATCATGCCTTAATATATTTTACCTTAAATTTCTATAGGAGTTGATGAGAAGAGGAAACTCTCATCGTACAACTGCAAGCACCCACATGAATGACACGAGTTCAAGAAGTCATGCTATATTTACTGTAACTTTCATTCAGGCCAAACTCTTATCAGATACACCATTAGAAACTCGGTCCAAAATTCACCTGGTTGATTTAGCAGGCAGGTGAGATATCTTTTTTCATTTCTGTTGATTAAGATTGTACTTGAAGCATTTATAAATTTACTACTAAATATATCTGGTTCTCTATTACCATATTTCGTGGCTTATGAGACGCTCTGATGCATTAGTCGCATCCCAATTTTGAAGGTAATAATCAGAAAAAAAGTTAAGAGTTCCTAATACCAAGTAATAATTTTTTTTTTTTTTTTTAAGTCGGCCGTCTCCCACCGACGCAGGGTGACCCAAAAAGAAAGAAAATCCCCAAAAAGAAAATACTTTCATCATCATTCAACACTTTCACCTCACTCACACATAATCACTGTTTTTGCAGAGGTGCTCAGAATACAACAGTTTAGAAGCATATATGTATAAAGATACA
The DNA here is from genome assembly GCF_038502225.1 of Cherax quadricarinatus. Classification (NCBI taxonomy): domain Eukaryota; kingdom Metazoa; phylum Arthropoda; class Malacostraca; order Decapoda; family Parastacidae; genus Cherax; species Cherax quadricarinatus. The sequence continues at coordinate 30,270,777 of NC_091309.1, read as the reverse complement.
CAGCATATCCCTCCACACTGCCAGTATCCCAAACTCCTCCTTTAAAGTGCAGGCATTGTACTTACCATTTCCTGGACTCAAGTCTGGTTATATAAAAATAACTGATTTCCCTGAATCCCTTCACTAAATATTACCCTGCTCACACTCCAACAGCTCGTCAGGTCCCAAATACCATTCGTCTCAATTCACTCCTATCTAACATGCTCACACATGCTTGCTGGAAGTCCAAGCCCCTTGCCCACAAAACCTCCTGTACCCCCTCCCTCCAACTTTTTCGAGGACGACCCCTACCCTGCCTTCCTTCCCCTACAGATTTATACGCTCTCCATGTCATTCTACTTTGATCCATTCTCTCTAAATGACCAAACCACCTCAACAACCCCATCTTCAGCCCTCTAACTAATACTTTTGTTAACTCCACACCTTCTCCTAATTTCCACACTCCGAATTTTCTGCATAATATTTACACCACACATTGCCCTTAGACAGGACACCTCCACTGCCTCCAACTGCCTCCTTGCTGCAGCATTTACAACCCAAGCTTCACACCTATATAAGAGTGTTTCGTACATTCCCTTCTTTGCCTCCATAGATAACGTTTTTTGTCTCCACATATACCTCAATGCACCACTCGCCTTTTTTCCTTCATCAATTCTATGATTAATATCCTTCATAAATCCATCTGCTGACGTGTCAACTTCCAAATATCTGAAAACATTCACTTCTTCCATACTCCTTCTCCCCAATTTGATATCCAATTTTTCTTTATCTAAATCATTTGATACTTCCAGCAAGCGTGCATGAGCGTGTTAGATAGGAGTGAATGGAGACGAATGATACTTGGGACCTGACGATCTGTTGGAGTGTGAGCAGGGTAATATTTAGTGAAGGGATTCAGGGAAACCGGTTATTTTCATATAGTCGGACTTGAGTCCTGGAAATGGGAAGTACAATGCCTGCACTTTAAAGGAGGGGTTTGGGATATTGGCAGTTTGGAGGGATATGTTGTGTATCTCTATACGTATATGCTTCTAAACTGTTGTATTCTGAGCACCTCTGCAAAAGCAGTGATAATGTGTGAGTGTGGTGAAAGTGTTGAATGATGATGAAAGTATTTTCTTTTTGGGGATTTTCTTTCTTTTTTTTTTGGGTCACCCTGCCTCGGTGGGAGACGGCCGACTTGTTGAAAAAAAAAAAAAAAAAAAAAATCACTTTACTCTTTTCTATGTTCACTTTCAACTTTCTACCTTTACACACACTCCCAAACTCATCCACTAACCTTTGCAATAAGTAATATTTACTCCATTAAAGCCTATGGTAATTTTACACGCAGAAATAAGGTTACGTTTGATTTAGGGATAGGCCAAAACATACAGTAGGCCTAGTGCTTACCTGAACACCCTGATGATCTCTTAATTTGAGCTGATGAAGCAGTCGCTGGTGGCATACTGATATGTCTTCGTCAGTGACTATCGGAATAAACAAAATTGGCTGCTTCAGCTGTTGTACCATAACATACGGTAAATATGATTACCAGTACCTAGTAATAAAGTGAAAATACCCATGTGTTTACAATAGCGTAGTGTATGGTAGCATTATTTTAAAGTGCCTACCATAAATAATGTTGCTTTGTGACTTCATTAGTTTTAGAAATAAGAAAGGAAGGTGTTACTTAAGGAGGAATTTAATTTTCTGTCAGTATCCCAATGCAGTATCTGTATTTCATAAATACATGTAGCTTGTCTCAAAATGTTATTAATTTATTGTAATTTTGAAACACTGGATTTGTTTTAGTTTCAATGGCTTGGCATCGAGCGTAACTGGGAGAGCTACAGCCCACCCTACACCCCAAACTTATAGCTCCTGTCACTGACCTTCAGTTGATAGGATGCAGGGTGGTTTTTGGAGACATTGTATGGAAAAAAAAAATGTGTCTAATAAGCCGCGAAATATGGTACTTCATCATTTGTTTTTTTGTCCAAAAAAGTGACGGATGCATCATCATGTAGATTACCCAGTCATGTGAATTACCAATTGGACAAGTGAACTGAAGAGAATGGAGTCTTTTATATTACTAGAGCACTTCATTATTATTCACTTAGCACTAAGTTGATTCATCAGGTGAGACATTGACCCTTTCTCACACTTGTATCTCTCAGTCACCTCTTCTACTGAGCATTATATCTAATCAAATATTAATGCTTTTCAGTGAGAGAGCAGATGCAACAGGGGCAACTGGGCAAAGACTTAAAGAAGGTGCTCACATTAATAAGTCATTGGTGACTCTAGGCTCGGTCATCAGTGCTTTGGCGGAGCAGGCCTCGAAGGCCACCTCAGGGAAGAATGTCTTCATTCCATACCGTGATTCAGTCCTCACCTGGTTGTTGAAAGATTCCCTCGGTGGCAACTCTAAAACTATCATGATTGCTAGTGAGTTTTAATATTTATTGTGGTGGCTTTAGGTTATTTCTATAAATGACGTGTGGATCACATTGTATAGTACCATGTTAATATGTCACCCTGTCCTCATTGTATAACTATAATTTTGTTGAGATATACTCTGTAACATACCAATGGCCAGTTTTCAGTAATTTTTTTTTTTACCCTGAGACTAGCCGTCTTAGTGACTGTTCAGTCAGGCTTTTTCTGTTAGCAACCTGCTTTCTACATAACCATCACAGTCTGGTTGATCAGGCATTTGATGATGTAGTGATCCATTTTTTTCTTTAAGACTTTTGTGTTGGTTCTGGTAATACACAATTTCTGATATCTGGTAGCAGGTTGAAGAGTCTTGAGTCGTGGGTGCCAATGGCACCCATGCCTTTTCGTTGGCTTATTTTGCATTTGCTTATCTCACTCCAGTATGATGCATGGCTTACGGAGGAAGAATTATGTTCCACTTCTCCATGGATATAAAAGAAAATAAACAAGAGCAAGAACTAACAAGAAAATAGAAGATAACCCAGAGGGGTGTGTGTGTGTGTGTGTGTGTGTGTGTGTGTGTGTGTGTGTGTGTGTGTGTGTATGGTAGACAGCAACCACCCAGGGAGGTACTACCGTCCTGCCAAGTGAGTGTAAAACGAAAGCCTGTAATTGTTTTACATGATGGTACGATTGCTGGTGTCTTTTGTCTGTCTCATAAATATGCAAGATTACAGACATGTCTTGCTACTTCTACTTACACTTAGGTCACACTACACATACATGTACATGTTTATTTATACACACTCATCTGAGTTTTCTTTGATTTTATCTTAATAGTTCTTGGTCTTATTACTTTTCCTTTTATATCCATGGGGAAGTGGAATAAGAATCTTTCCTCCGTAAGCCATGCGTGTTGTAAAAGTCAACTAAAATGCCTGGAACAATGGGCTAGTAACCCCTTTTCCTGTAAAGATTACTAAAAAGAATAAGAAGAAGAAAATTGTCAAAGTGGGAAGTCTGAATGTGCGTGGATGTTGTGCAAATGATAAGAAAGAGGTGATTGTGGATGTTATGAATGAGAAGAAACTGGATGTCCTGGCTTTAAGTGAAACAAAGCTGAAGGGGGTGGGAGAGTTTCAATGGAGAGGAATAAATGGGATTAGGTCAGGGGTTTCAAATAGAGTTAGAGCTAAAGAAGGAGTAGCAATAACGTTGAAGGATAAGCTGTGGCAGGAAAAGAGGGACTACAAATGTATAAATTCAAGGATTATGTGGAGTAAAATAAAGATTGGATGTGAAAAGTGGGTTATAGTAAGCGTGTATGCACCTGGAGAAGAGAGAAGTGTAGAGAAGAGAGAGAGATTCTGGGAAATGTTGAGTGAATGCGTGGGGAGTTTTGAATCAAGTGTGAGAGTAATGGTGATTGGGGATTTCAATGCTAAAGTGGGTAAAAATGTTATGGAGGGAGTAGTAGGTAAATTTGGGGTGCCAGGGGTAAATGTAAATGGGGAGCCTTTAATTGAGCTATGTGTAGAAAGAAATTTGGTAATAAGTAATACATATTTTATGAAAAAGAGGATAAATAAATATACAAGGTATGATGTAGCACGTAATGAAAGTAGTTTGTTGGATTATGTATTGGTGGATAAAAGGTTGATGGGTAGGCTCCAGGATGTACATGTTTATAGAGGGGCAACTGATATATCAGATCATTATTTAGTTGTAGCTACAGTTAGAGTAAGAGGTAGATGGGAAAAGAGGAAGGTGGAAACAACAAGTAAGAGGGAGGTGAAAGTGTATAAACTAAGGGAGGAGGAAGTTCGGGCGAGATATAAGCGACTATTGGCAGAAAGGTGGGCTAGTGCAAAGATGAGTAGTGGGGGGTTGAAGAGGGTTGGAATAGTTTTAAAAATGCAGTATTAGAATGTGGGGCAGAAGTTTGTGGTTATAGGAGGGTGGGGGCAGGAGGAAAGAGGAGTGATTGGTGGAATGATGAAGTAAAGGGTGTGATAAAAGAGAAAAAGGTAGCTTACGAGAGGTTTTTACAAAGTAGAAGTGTTATAAGAAGAGCAGAGTATATGGAGAGTAAAAGAAAGGTGAAGAGAGTGGTGAGAGAGTGCAAAAGGAGAGCAGATGAAAGAGTGGGACAGGCACTGTCAAGAAATTTTAATGAAAATAAGAAAAAATTTTGGAGTGAGTTAAACAAGTTAAGAAAGCCTAGGGAAAGTATGGATTTGTCAGTTAAAAACAGAGTAGGGGAGTTAGTAGATGGGGAGAGGGAGGTATTAGGTAGATGGCGAGAATATTTTGAGGAACTTTTAAATGTTGAGGAAGAAAGGGAGGCGGTAATTTCATGCACTGGCCAGGGAGGTATACCATCTTTTAGGAGTGAAGAAGAGCAGAATGTAAGTGTGGTGGAGGTACGTGAGGCATTACGTAGAATGAAAGGGGGTAAAGCAGCTGGAACTGATGGGATCATGACAGAAATGTTAAAAGCACGGGGGGATATAGTGTTGGAGTGGTTGGTACTTTTGTTTAATAAATGTATGAAAGAGGGGAAGGTACCTAGGGATTGGCAGAGAGCATGTATAGTCCCTTTATATAAAGGGAAAGGGGACAAAAGAGATTGTAAAAATTATAGAGGAATAAGTTTACTGAGTATACCAGGAAAAGTATACGGTAGGGTTATAATTGAAAGAATTAGAGGTAAGGCGGAATGTAGGATTGCGGATGAGCAGGGAGGCTTCAGAGTGGGTAGGGGATGTGTAGATCAAGTGTTTACATTGAAGCATATATGTGAACAGTATTTAGATAAAGGTAGGGAAGTTTTTATTGCATTTATGGATTTAGAAAAGGCATATGATAGAGTGGATAGAGGAGCAATGTGGCAGATGTTGCAAGTATATGGAATAGGTGGTAAGTTACTAAATGCTGTAAAGAGCTTTTATGAGGATAGTGAGGCTCAGGTTAGGGTGTGTAGAAGAGAGGGAGACTACTTCCCGGTAAAAGTAGGTCTTAGACAGGGATGTGTAATGTCACCATGGTTGTTTAATATATTTATAGATGGGGTAGTAAAATAAGTAAATGCTAGAGTGTTTGGGAGAGGGGTAGGATTAAATTATGGGGAATCAAATTCAAAATGGGAATTGACACGGTTACTTTATGCTGATGATACTGTGCTTATGGGAGATTCTAAAGAAAAATTGCAAAGGTTAGTGGATGAGTTTGAGAATGTGTGTAAAGGTAGAAAGTTGAAAGTGAACATAGAAAAGAGTAAGGTGATGAGGGTATCAAATGATTTAGATAAAGAAAAATTGGATATCAAATTGGGGAGGAGGAGTATGGAAGAAGTGAATGTTTTCAGATACTTGGGAGTTGACGTGTCGGCGGATGGATTTATGAAGGATGAGATTAATCATAGAATTGATGAGGGAAAAAAGGTGAGTGGTGCGTTGAGGTATATGTGGAGTCAAAGAATGTTATCTATGGAGGCAAAGAAGGGAATGTGTGAAAGTATAGTAGTACCAACACTCTTATATGGATGTGAAGCTTGGGTGGTAAATGCAGCAGCGAGGAGACGGTTGGAGGCAGTGGAGATGTCCTGTCTAAGGGCAATGTGTGGTGTAAATATTATGCAGAAAATTCGGAGTGTGGAAATTAGGAGAAGGTGTGGAGTTAATAAAAGCATTAGTGAGAGGGCAGAAGAGGGGTTGTTGAGGTGGTTTGGTCATTTAGAGAGAATGGATCAAAGTAGAATGACATGGAAAGCATATAAATCTATAGGGGAAGGAAGGAGGGGTAGGGGTCATCCTCGAAAGGGTTGGAAAGAGGGGGTAAAGGAGGTTTTGTGGGCTAGGAGCTTGGACTTCCAGCAAGCGTGCATGAGCGTGTTAGATAGGAGTGAATGGAGGCGAATGATACTTGGGACCTGACGATCTGTTTGAGTGTGAGCAGGGTAATATTTAGTGAAGGGATTCAGGGAAACCGGTTATGTTCATATAGTCGGACTTGAGTCCTGGAAATGGGAAGTACAATGCCTGCACTTTAAAGGAGGGGTTTGGGATATTGGCAGTTTGGAGGGATATGTTGTGTATCTTTATACGTATATGCTTCTAAGGTGTTGTATTCTGAGCACCTCTGCAAAAGCAGTGATAATGTGTGAGTGTGATGAAAGTGTTGAATGATGATGAAAGTATTTTCTTTTTGGGGATTTTCTTTCTTTTTTGGGTCACCCTGCCTTGGTGTTTTTGTTTAATAAATGTATGAAAGAAGGGAAGGTACCTAGGGATTTGTAGAGAGCATGCATAGTTCCTTTATATAAAGGGAATAGGGACAAAAGAAATTGTAAAAATTATAGAGGCATAAGTTTACCGAGTATACCAGGAAACTTGTACAGTAGGGTTATTATTGAAAGAATTAGAGGTAAGATAGTGAGTAGGATTGCAGATGAGCAAGGAGGCTATAGAGTGGGTAGGGGATGTGTAGGTCAAGTGTTTACATCGAAGCATATATGTGAACAGTATTTAGATAAAGTTAGGGAAGTTTTCATTTCATTTATGGATTTAGAATAGGCATATGATAGTAGATAGGGGAGCAATGTGGCAGATGTTGCAAATGTATGGAATAGGTAGTAGGCTACTAAATGCTGTAAAGAGTTTTCATGAGGATAGTGAGGCTCATGTTAGGGTGTGTAAGAGAGAGGGAGATCTTCCCAGTAAAAGTAGGTCTTAGACAGGGATGTGTAATGTCACCATGGTTGTTTAATATATTTATAGATGGGATTGTAAAAGAAGTAAATGCTAGGGTGTTAGGGAGAGGGGTGGGATTAAATTATGGGTAATAAAGTACAAAGTGAGAGTTGACACAGTTACTTTTTGCTGATGATACTGTGCTTATGGGAGATTCTAAAGAAAAGTTGTAAAGGTTAGTGGATGAGTTTCTGAGGGTATATAAAGGTAGAAGGTTGAAAGTGAATATAGACAGGAGTACGGTGATGAGGGTATTAAATAATCTGAATAAAGAAAAATTGGATATCACATTAGAGAGAGGGAGTATGGAAGAATTGAATGTTTTCAGATATTTGGGAGTTGATGTGTCAGTGGATGATATGTAACGGATGAGGTTAACCATAGAATTGATGAAGGAAAAAAGGTGAGTGGTGCATTGAGATATCTGTGGAGACAAGAAATGTTAACAGCGGAGGCAAAGAAGGGAATGTACAAAAGTACAGTGGTACCAACACTTTTATATGGGTGTGAAGCTTTGGTTGTAAATGCTGCAGCAAGAATATGGCTGGAGGCAGTGGTGATGTCCTGTCTAAGGGTAATGTGTGGTGTAAATATTATGCAGAGAAATCGTAGTGTGGAAATTAGAAGGTATGGAGTTACTAAAAGTATTAGTCAGAGGGCTGAAGAAGGGTTGTTGAGGTGGTTTGGTCATTTAGAGAGAATGGAACAAAGTAGAATGACTTGGAGTGTGTATAAATATGTAGGGGAAGGAAGGCGGGGTAGGGGTCATCCTCAACAAGGATGGAGGGGATAAAAGAGGTTTTGTGGGCGAGGGGCTTGGACTTCTCGCAAGCATGTGTGAGCATGTTAGATAGGAGTGAATGGAGATTAATGGTATTTGGGACCTCACGATCTGTTGTGTGATCAGGGTAATATTTTGTGAAGGGATTCAAGGAGACCGGTTAGCCGGACTTGAGTCCTGGAAATGGGAAGTACAATGTCTGCACTTTAAAGGAGGGGTTTGGGATATTGACAGTTTGGAGGGACTTCTAAACTGTTGTATCCGAGTGCCTCTGCAAAGACAGTGATTATGTATGAGTGATGATGAAAGTGTTGAATGATGATGAAAGTATTTTTCTTTTTGGGGTTTTCTTTCTATTTGGGTCATTCTGCCTCGGTGAGGAACAGCCGATGTGTTACAAAAAAAAAAAACATTGCCCTCAACTCCATGGGGAAGTGGAACAGAATTCTTCTGTAAGCCATGTGGTCATAAGACACGGCTAAAATGCCAGGAGCATGGGGCTGGTAACCCCTTCTCCTGTATTTTTTTTTTTTTTTTTTTTCAACAAGTCGGCCGTCTCCCACCGAGGCAGGGTGACCCAAAAAAAAAGAAAGAAAATCCCCAAAAAGAAAATACTTTCATCATCATTCAACACTTTCACCACACTCACACATTATCACTGCTTTTGCAGAGGTGCTCAGAATACAACAGTTTAGAAGCATATACGTATAGAGATACACAACATATCCCTCCAAACTGCCAATATCCCAAACCCCTCCTTTAAAGTGCAGGCATTGTACTTCCCATTTCCAGGACTCAAGTCCGACTATATGAAAATATTACTAAATTTAAAAGGAGGAACTTTCGTTTTTCTTTTTGGGTCACCCTGCCTCCATGGGATACGGCCGGTGCATTGAAAGAAAGATGTTGCTTTCAGACATCATACCTTCTCCACTGCCTCTACCCTCTTCAGTCTAACATTGTTATTCAATCTATCATTGCCTGGATATTACTCAACTTGCTCATTTCTACATTCACTTTTAATTCCTTCTTCTGCATTACCTCCTATATTCATCCACCAACCTTTGTAGCTTGTCATCAGAATTCCATGAAAAAACTGTTGCCAACAAAGAAAAGCTGGAATAACTCACTTTGCATCAGGTGCAACATCTTTCAATCCTACACCCCATTCCAACACCCTAGCATTCATTTGCATCAGGTCCAACATCTTGCAATCCTACCTCCCTTTCCACCACCCTAGCATTCATTTATTACACAACCCCATATATAAATATGTTAAACATTATTAATATTAATTTTTAATTATTTTATTATTATTGTTATTATTTTAATTACTGTATTGTTATAATGCTGTTACTTCAATATCATAACTAATTTTTTACAAGCAATATCACCTGCTGATGTGAATTATGGGGAGACGCTCAGTACATTGAGATATGCCAACCGAGCCAAGAATATCATTAACAAGCCTACTATCAATGAAGACCCCAACGTGAAGCTCATTAGAGAGTTGCGTGAAGAAATTCTTCTCCTCAAAGCACTGATTAAGGAGACACAAGTTATTGGACCTGAAGTGAGTGCTGCATAACATTGTTTTGTTAATGCAGAATTAATAGAATAGAAAATTAATGTAATATTTATTTTTTATAATGCAGTTTCCTGATCACACAAGTCTGAGTTTCACTTGTCTGAAAGAAAGTTAGTCTGGTGTAGCTAAAGTAAAATTAAAATTGTATCAGTGTTGTCATAGTCATAATTTGTCTCTATATAAACATGGGCTTTTTGAGGTATTTACTCATTAATCATATTGTCATGCCCAGTTTTGTAATTTGGTTCTTAAAATAATTTTGTTATTATTAAATTTATACACTGTAATTGATTATATTGCCCATAAAGGAGGTCTCAGTTATGAATGTTTGATAACAGTATGTTCATACCATATTTTGAATGAATTTTAATTCAGGAAGTCAAAAAATTTGTTCAGTGATAGTGTAAATGATGGTGAAAGTGTGTCTTTTTTGGGTCACCTTGCCTTGGTAGGAGATGGCCCACTTGTTAAGAAAAAAAATACATGCTGATTCATCCATTACACTGCACCTGTCAGACACTTGCCAAATAGAATTCTTCACTAAAGATCTTTAAAGTACAGTATATTAAGTTAATACTGCAGTTTAAGAATGCTTGTGAGAAGTATTTTCTCCATTAATTTAGAATCTTTTCTGTTGAAGTCTATTGAGCTACAGAGTTATCAGTTATGTTTTCCTTCGTTTCTCTTGCTGGTTATATAAATTACATTTTCTTTGTTTTACTCATGTAATTTCTTAGCATACTCTGTAAAATAATAAAACAACGTCTTGCACCATAAAAGCATGACAGGGTTATGTTGTTTTGAAGAACTCACAAGATATGTGTAATAGTGTGAAGAAATGAAGGCTTTATCCTTCTTTTAGGGATTAGACTTCAGACTTTCCAGATGGGAGCTGTGAGTGTGTCCACTTGACTGTGGTGGGTGACCTGAAAAGAATATGAACAGGATATCAGTGGGATTTTGAGACTGTGTATTTTGAAGTATAGAATTAAATTCTTTAATTTATTCACATTGGAATCATGCCAAACATAATAGACAGACCTGGCTTCCAGAAATGGTAATTTTGCTCCATACTAGTACTGTATCTTTCTAGTACTGTATCTCCATACTAGTACAGTGGACCCCCTGTATTCGATGGCATCGGTATACGTTAAATTCGGTATTCAATACATTTTAATGCCAAAATTTTGCCTCGCCACTCGTTAAAAAACCTGCCACACGTGATTCGTCCAGGACGCGTCCACGTGAGTGCCAGTGTTTACAAGCCAACCAGTGTGCTCGCATCTAAGCATACATTCGGCACATTCCATATTATCACAGTGTTTTTGGTGCTTGTTTCTGCAAAATAAGTCATCATGGGCCCCAAGAAAGCTTCTAGTGCCAACCCTGTGGTAAAAAGGGTGAGAATTAGTATGGAAATTAAGAAAGATTTTGAAGGGTTTGGGGCTAACCCTGAGAAGCCTATGCCAGTTGTGGAATCCATTGTGCCTACTTCAAAAATTAAGGAAATGTGTGCAAAGTGGGTTGAACTGCAAACCTTTATGGATGAAAATCACCCTAACACAGCTATTGCAAGCCGTGTTGGTGACTATTACAGTGACAATGTTGTGGCCCATTTTAGACAAATCATAAAGGAACGGGAGGTACAGAGCTCTATGGACAGATTTGTTGTGCGACAGAGGTCCAGTGACTCTCAAGCTGGTCCTAGTGGCATTAAAAGAAGAAGGGAAGTAACCCCGGAAAAGGACTTGCTACCTTAAGTCCTATTGGAAGGGGATTCCCCTTCTAAACAATAAGTTCGACTCTCTCCCCTCCTCCCATCCCATCGATCATCACCAGATCTTCATTTGTATTCTATTGTTAGTAGAGTACTGCTAACTGTGCATGTCTTCTTCAGTTTGTGTGCATTAAACTTAATATTTCATGTGCTAAAACTTTTTTTTCATAGTACTTTTGGGTGTCTTGCACGGATTAATTTGATTTCCATTATTTCTTATGGGGAAAATTAATTCACCTTCCAATAATTTTGGCATACGATGAGCTCTCAAGAACGGATTAATATCGTATACTGGGGGTCCACTGTACTGTATCTTTCTAGTACTATATCTCCATACCTGTACTGTATCTTTCTAATATATTTTCTGCTGATGATGTGTTTCATTTGTACTTGAGTGATATATGTCCTTCCAGTTGTGCTCAAGTGATGTGCATAATTGCATGTTTTGCTGCCCCTGGACTTGCATAAATGAGGATTTATACTGAATAAACGGAAGTGTATATTAGTTCATTTCTTGGCAACATGAAGTTTCTTATGGCAGATAGAGGAAAGTTTCAAACCAGATTTGGAAATTAAATAATTCTTTAATATAAGCTCTGGAGATTCTTTCTCAGGTCACCTGCTACTGAAGCTACTTTTTGTTTTCAGCTTTATAATTTTCCCTCTTCCCATTTAGGTCTCTTCATTAAAGTGGAGAAATGAGTTAATTTTGAAATTAATTGAATTAGTAACTCTTTTGATTCTTATTATGTTGGATTGTCCTTATAAATGTGATTTTGACTTCAAGTGTTGGATGAGAGACTGAGGGAGTAATAGAGCAGGGACAGTGATAAATGATTAATTAGGGTTTATTATTTTAAATTAGATAAGATAGGCACTGAATTGAAGTATAACTCTGCTGAATTGAAAATAAAACATTCTGGTAAACAAACTATGCGAATATTGTATTTTAATTGCTAGATATTAGTACTGTACTGTAACATAATTAAAAAATGACAAAAACAGAATATGAATTATTTATTTCATTGTCAAAAACTGAATCATCATCATTTTTTTAACAAACTGGCAGTATCCCACTGAAGCAGGGTGGCCCAAAAAGAAAAAAGAAAGTTTCTTTTTTAACTTTAATAATATATATAGGAGACGGAGTTACTAGCCTCTTGCTCCCAGCATTTTAGTCGCCTCTTACAACATGCATAACTTACGGAGGAAGAATTCCGTTCCACTTCCCCGTGGAGTTAAAAACACTAAGACCAGCTTGAGAGTCACTGGACCTCTGTTGCACAACAAATCTATTCATAGAGCTCTGTACCTCCCGTTCCTTTACGATTTGTCTAAAATGGGCCACAACTTTGTCATTGTAATTTATTATATTTGATATATTCAAGTAATACTTTTTGCACTTTCATTTGTCAACAGGCAAACAGTGAAACTGGGAGCATAATGGAAGCTCTGAGTCAGAAACAAGCAAAAGAGAAGGAGTTAACTGATCAGTGGACTGAGAGATGGAGTGAGACACACACAATACTACAAGAGCAGAAAACTCTTGGCCTTAGGAAAGCCGGTATGAAAAAATGCCTGTTTTAAATAGTTGCTGATTGATTGTGATGGCATTTATAAGTAGTACAGTACAGCATTAGGGCATTTGTAAATACGTATCTATAGATGTTACACTAAATGCACATAAAGTATTAAGAAATGGGAACTTAATCTTATGGTTAGTACAATTATGGAGTTAATTTTTTTGTGTGGTGTGCACAGAACTTTATATTCTTGGTTTAAAAATACAACTGAGCAAACATTAGGACACATTAGAAAATGTTTCGGTCCTGGGATCTTGATCATTTCTAACATACAAAAGTCAAAAATAACAATATACATATACAGGAAGGCCCCGCTTTACGGCGTTTCACTTTACGGCGTTCCGCTAATACGGACATTTCAAATTATGACCAAAACTCACTATACGGCTCCCCCCACCTGACTTTCTAATACGGTCACCGTGCCCCACCCTGTTTGTTTACATTCTCCATGAGCTCAGTAAGCACTAAGTCTCTCCATTTTGTCTGGAAACTCCAAAATTTCAAATGTTTTTAAAAGTTATTTCATATTTTATATATACTCTGATAATTATACTTATGTATACCTGTACCTAAATAAACTTACATACATCAAGTCATTTAAATGTCGTATATTACGTTAATATACACATTTTCATTAATCCATCCATGATATTTTTTTCAAAATTATATAATAAACACGATGCATAACATATAAATAAGATAAATACACCCCACAGTAGAATAAATAAACATAAATGTGAGCTGTGTAGCAGACGACTTCCACAAGTGGTGATAATAACAATACTGAGTCTCATTAAATGTCGTATATTACGGTAATATACACATTTTCATTAATCCAGCCATGATATTTTTTTCAAAATTATATAATAAACACGATGCATAACATATAAATAAGATAAATACACCCCACAGTAGAATAAATAAACATAAATGTGAGCTGTGTAGCAGACGACTTCCACAAGTGGTGATAATAACAATACTGAGTCTCATTAAATGTCGTATATTACGGTAATATACACATTTTCATTAATCCAGCCATGATATTTTTTTCAAAATTATATAATAAACACTATACATAACATATAAATAAGATAAATACACCCCACAGTAGAATAAATAAACATAAATGTGATCTCTGGTAGCAGACGACTTCCACAAGTGACGCCATAATAACAATAGTCACGGAGTCTCATTAAATGTCGTATATTACGGTAATATACACATTTTCATTAATCCATCCATGATATTTTTTTCAAAATTATATAATAAACACGATGCATAACATATAAATAAGATAAATACACCCCACAGTAGAATAAATAAACAAATGTGAGCTGTGTAGCAGACGACTTCCACAAGTGGTGATAATAACAATACTGAGTCTCATTAAATGTCGTATATTACGTTAATATACACATTTTCATTAATCCAGCCATGATATTTTTTTCAAAATTATATAATAAACACGATACATAACATAAAAAGATGATAAATACACCCCACAATAGAATAAATAAACATAAATATAAGATGTGGGAGCCTGGTTTGTTTACATAACTCTGCGCCTGTCACCTCTCATGTATTCATTCTTTCTCTCTCTCATTTATTCGTTTTATCTCATTTACTTACTCCTGACCCTACATTAAGACTACAAATATTTTAAGGTAAGTAATGAGTGAACTGTATATACATTTTATCGCTCTGGGATGCTTAAATATCATAGAATAGTATGTGTGGGTGGGGTGGCCTGGTGAAATAGCCTGCCTATTACAATACATACCACACTTGATTTCTTACAATAAATACTACTTGTCTCACCCTAGATTAAGACTATAAATATTTTAAGGTAAGTAATGAGTGCACTATGTGTGTATTGTACCTTTTTATTGTTTTTTGATGCCTGGTTCTATTGCTAACTTAATATATGTTAGTGTAAACTTGTTATCTAGTGTTTGTATGCATTTATAAGTGGAAAAAAAGGGTGTTCCACTTTACGGCGATTTCCGCTTTACGGCGCTAGCCTGGAACCTAACCCGCCGTATAAGTGGGGCCTTCCTGTATATAGTGGCTGGAAGTGAGATGTTAGTGTATTATAGTGACCTGATAAATGCAAGTGAGCCTTTGTTGGAGATGAGGTTAGGTAGACAATGAGGTTAAATGAATCCTGTGTTGTAAGATAGGTTGGGCTTTGCCTGGTTGAATATGATACATGCAAGTGCTTTTGAAAATTTGTAGCTTAGAGTATTATTTTCCATTATATCAGTGACTGCTATTAGCATGGCTTCTAGTCACCATTGGCATCTAAGGCCATGTTCAGCGAGGACACGTTGTGCCTCATTCCAACTCATCAGATGTCCTGTGGAGTTACTGAGGAGGACACAGGTGTTCTTTAAGTCATCCTTGTTGCAGTCACTTTGATGGTCACTTAGGCAAATCAAAAAATTTCTGCCCGTTTCCCCTACATATTTCTTGGGATAGTGTCCACAGGGGATGGTGTACATGCCTGCTGTGGAAGTTAGAGGCGTGGGACCTTGCTTTGTGGTGAGGTCTTTAATGGAGGATGTATTTATGATGGAAACGTTGATATTGCTTCTAAGTAAGCACCTGGTGGGCATTTTGGCATCACCACCACACAGAAACACTATGAAATGTTTTGATTAAAGTTCCATGGGGAATTTGTTGAGGATAGCCTGTGCCTTGAGTCTGCTGTCCTGGATGAAGAAAGACGAAAATTGAATATGTGTGAAGACTTTTGTTAAGTAGGTACATTCCCTTTCCAGGAAACAAGTACTGTCAAGCCATCTATAAAGGCTACCTTAACCTTTTCACTGTCCAGACCTTCGATCTGAAACTTGTCCACAATGTCCAAGAAATAAAAAAAAAAAAAAAATTATTGTTTCTCATGAAATGGTAGAGAATCTTTTTCTGAAAGCAATAAAAAATTCACAAAATATGATGGAAAGTTAATAGTATTACAATTTCATGAATTTTGCTGCATGAACGATATTTACACATCGACAATTTTGCTCACTTTGAGTTCTATTTTGTGCCAATTACATTGTTGCAGTCGACCAGATTCTTAGCTATTTTGCTAGTATGTCTTCCATTTTATTAATTGAGAACAAGAAATCACTCGGTGAACTATTTCAACTACCCAATAAAGTGATCAAAAATTGGTAATTTGGCTGATTTCACACGAATTTTAAAATATTCCAATTTCAAAATAAGGTTTAGAATAAACAATGCAGTCATTCCTGGCACTTAAATAACATTTCTTTACAGATGAATTCCATTTTCATTTTTTATTCACACAATTAATTTTTATTCACACAAAAATAGAAGATTTACTGTTATGCAATACATGTATTGTAATAATTGTATAAATAATATCATTGCATTCGTGAATGCATATTAGATCCACCAGTTGACATGCAATAGACAGTCCATTAAGACAGTTTCCTTTAAAATGTTTTCTTCGTTACACTATTGTTAAATTGCGGCATATTTTTGTTTTACACTTTGTAAAATTCAATTTAAACAGATATTTCAGTGCCACAAGCTGGACAGCGGGGATTTTCCCCTGTATAGTGAGTGCTAGGCAGTCTGCCTGTGGGTCAAGCCATTGTCTTTTATGGGGAGGCCCTAGTTTCCTACCCTGCCACCTCCGTACCAATGCTCCGTACATGCACCTCCATTTTGGTACCTAGGATTGTCTGTGAATCGGGTTTTGGCCTTTTCATTACCATACATTGCATCTGCCAAGGAATCATGGCACCCAGGAGGCATGCAAGTGATGCAGGAAGTGGCAAGACAAAGTTAAAACGTTCAAGTCTTGGAGTTATGAAGAAAATCGAGATATTACTTAAGCTTAAATGTGGTGCGTGTGTGGTGGCCATGGCGAGAGCTTATGGCCTTAATGAAGCGTCGGTTCATGTGATTAAAAAGAGTGAAGCAAATATATGGGCTTGCGCAATGAATAACCTGGGCTGTCATCACATTTACTGACTTGACTGACCTACTGACTTGATTGATTTACTGAATGACTGACCTGATTTATGAAGAAAATCGAGATATTACTTAAGCTTAAATGTGGTGTGTGTGTGTGTGGTGGCCATGGCAAGAGCTTATGGCCTTAATGAAGCGCCAGTTCATTTGATTAAAAAGAGTGAAGCAAATATATGGGCTTGTGCAATGAATAACCCGGGCTGTCATCTCATTTACTGACTTGATTGATTTACTGAATGACTGACCTGATTTACTGAATGACTGACCTGATTTACTAAATGACTTGACTGATTTACTGACTGGCTTACTGACTTGATTGACTTGCTGAATGACTTGATTGATTGACCTACTGACTTAACTGATTTATTTAATGACAGTTGATTTACTGAATTACTGACTGACCAACTGACTTGACTGATTTACTGAATGACTTATTTGACTGATTGATCTACTTACTTGACTGACTGACCTACTGACTTGACTGATTTACTGAATGACTTACTTAACTGACTGATCTACTGACTTGACTGATTTACTGAATGACTTTCTTGACTGACTGACCTACTAACTTGACTGATTTACTGAATGACTTTCTTGACTGACTGACCTACTAACTTGACTGATTTACTGAATGACTTTACTGATTGACTTACTGGTTTACTGAATGAGTTGAGTGATATATTAACTGCTTTCTACATGACTGACTGAGTTAATGATGGCTTACTAACTTGACTGACCAACTTAACTAATTTACTGAATGGCTTAACTGACTTGAATGAGTGACCTACTGACTTGAATGAGTTACCTACTGACTTGGCTGACTGACCTACTGATTCACTTGACTGGACTGACTTACTGACCGGACTACCATCCACCTCAGCCCAGATGGACCTCAGCATGGCTCTCCACTTCCCCCTTCACAATCATTGACAAACACAAGCAACCACAATTTAAGGTAATAAATATTATTTCTGTTGCCTTTGTAGCCTTAAACAACAGAAAAATCATACATAACAACAATGAACAATAATTACATTATCATTTTTATTTCTGTAAGATTAGGAGACCTTTTTTTGGGGGGATCTTAGAAACGTAACCCTAATTTTCCCATAATTCTTTAGTTCCTTTAACATGGATACGTCTAACACTGCATTTTCATGAATGTAACTACTGTCTTAATCAACGGTCTACTGTATATTGAACACACAACATGATTTGAACTCAATTTCAAGCTATTTTCAATCCTGAAACCAATTAGAAGCGTCTCTTAATATATCTTCCATTCTATCATATGAGACCAAGAAACCGAGAATGCAACCATAAAAACAACATGAAAATACACTGCAAAGTCATTGTTTTAAACCAAAAGCACGGTCAGTTTTTTCTCATTATTCACTGCGTGCTGCAGAATTTTTTTTTATAAAATGCACACCTATCACATAGATCCATTCTCTTATATCTAGACCTAAATTTACTGCTCACAGCTTATCTGAGTGAGCTGAGCTCATGGCATAGTACTATGGCACTGCCAGTGACCTGAATCATAGTACTATTTCACAGCAAAAGGGTTAAATACAGTATGTCCTCACTTAACACCATTTCATTCAACATCATTTCATCATAATATTGATGAGAAAAAAATTGATTCCCGGCCAGGGCCACTGTCTCTGTGGAGTTTGCATATTCATTTTTGAACTGCATGGTGGTAGGAGGTGCTCCTTACAATTTTTGCTTTGCAAACATTTATTCCTTGATTTAACCCTGTTGCAATGAGTGCTAAAAGTGTGCTGTGCATCTCTGATGTTCATATCAGTTAGCCTGTAGTTAAATTGGTTTCGTTATACAGTGTTTCCCATAAAGTCTCGGTTTCTAAGAACCTATCGACAACTTATTAAGTGAGGACTTACTGTATTTCCTCTTCTTATTTTCTGTTAATCTGCCATTCCAGAACCTGTTTTTTGGGATTTGAACCTGCTTTTTGGGATTTGATATACTGCTGGAGTGTGAGCAAAGGGACTGAGAATAATTTGCTAGCCTACATATATTTTGGAAGTGTGACTTCGAAGGGTGGGTGGATATAACGTAATTCAGGAAGTACATGCAATTAGATCATGATGTCCCCGTGCACTACTGGAAAGACATCTGAAGCATAAGTGATAGTGAATTTTTTTTTTTTTTTGGTCACCTTGCCTTGGTGGGAAATGGATGATGTGTTTAAAAGTAGTCTTTGTGGGCTCTGTTTGATCACTCGGAGATATAATTCATACTTGGAGAGGAACTTTCAGATAACATTTTGGTCTCTCCTAGACCATTAGGAAGTCACAACTGGGTTGTGACTTGATAATGCTCTTGGAGTTTCATCTCCAAAGCGTGGGTTATTTATAAACTGCTTTGTGTACAGTATTGTGACTTATTATGCTTCATCACTCCCATTCTTATTATATTCAGTAGCACTGTTCTACTTTAAGTTTATCAAATTGCTACTGTATTTTGTGAATGTGTAGATTTATTTTCCAAAGTAAATGTGAAATTTGAATTGTAGATTCAGTATGAAATAGATACCTGTAATACTAATTAGTAAAAGTAAGATATTCATTGCCCAAATGGCATCCACATGTTTGTAGACTAGATATAAAGAAAATAAAAGGATGGTGAAAAATAACATAAAGTAAAGAGTTACAGTGGAATGAAATATTTTGTTGTAATATTTGTAGATTTTACTCTGTTATACTTGGAAGAAGAGAATACGTATTAGTAATTAAAGTTTTTAATACAATTTAGGGAAGTTCAACAGAGCTAAATATGCAGAAGCAATTGGCATCTATTTTAAAATGTATTTAATATATTCTTGAATATGGATTAATGTATTTTGCTCATTATTTGCATTTTACAGTATTTTTTCATTCCTCGTAGGACAAGGTGTGGTTTTGGACTCGGATAGACCACATCTTGTATTGATAGATGACAACCTTCTAACTACAGGTGTTACTCTTTATCACCTTAATGACGGAATCACAACAATTGGTTCCCTACCAGTGCAAGATATTAGACTGGAGGTATGGAAGTGTAACTTTAATTTCTTACTTTATTAACCCTAAACTGTCCAAACGTAGATCTACGTTTTTTCAACATTTGAAAGTATGTATAAAAAGTAGATCTTCTTTTCTTTTTTTACATTTGAAAATGTGTAAAAAACTTTGATCTACGTTTTTTTTCTTGTTATATTTGAAAATATGTAAAAAAAAACGTAGATCTACTTTTGGAGCACTACACATGTGAACATAAATCTGCTTGGACAGTTTAAGGGTTAAATAACTTTTTATATGAAATAATTTTGAGCTAGTGCTGTTGGGGTATATCACACTTTAACCTAAATGTACACTTGAGTGCTGGAAATATTTATACAGTGGACCCCCGGTTAACGATTTTAATCCGTGCAAGAGGGGTAATTGTTATGCGAAATAATCGTTATGTGAATGAATTTTCCCCATAAGAAATAATGGAAATAAAATTAATCCGTGCAAGACACCCAAAAGTATGAAAAAAAAAATTTTACCACATGAAATATACATTTTCCCACACACAAAGAGAAGGATACATGCACAATAGTAGAGTAGTACATGCACAGTATATATTGTGCATGTACTAGTCTACTAAATGAAGAATAAATGACACTTACCTTTATTGAAGATGCAGCAATGACTGATGAGACACTGTGTCCTGGGAGTGCCTTTTCCTCCTGAGTACTGTAGGTCCTGTTTGGCATTTTCTTCCAGAACAGGCCTTATCACACTGTGTATGCCACTACGATTCTTAAATCTCTCAAACCAACCTTTGCTGGCTTTAAATTCACCAATATGAGCACTAGTTCCAGGCATTTTTCCCTGTTCACCTGGGTGTTAGTCGACTTGCGTGGGTTGCATCCTGGGAGACAAGATTAAGGACCCCAATGGAAATAAGTTAGACAGTCTTCGATGACACTGACTTTTTTGGGTTATCCTGGGTGGCAAATCCTCTGGGGTTAATTGTTTCTTGGTATTCTCAATAAGCCACACCAACAACGGTGCTACAGCAGCAGCAGCAGCTGACAGTGCAGCAGCAGCAGCAGCTGACAGTGCAGCAGCAGCAGCAGCTGTACCACCAATAGTAGCGATGGTTGATTGGGGTTTATTATACAACCTGGCCAGCTCGGAGACATGCACTCCACTTTCATACTTATCAATGATCTTTTTCTTCATCTCTATTGTAATTCTCACCCTTATTGCTGTAGGGTTCGCACTAGAAGCTTTCTTGGGGCCCATGGTCACTTATTTTCCAGAAAAAGCACCGAAAACACTGTAATAATACGAAATATTCCGATTGTATGCTTGGATGTTACCGCGGAGGCTGGCTGGTAAACAATGCCACCGGCGGAACATGTGAGCGTGGCTCAGGCCGCACATTGGACGCGTCTCGGACGAAAATTGGTAAGCGGGTTTTTAAGCGGTATGTGAGGCAAAATTTTTGCAATTAAAGTAAGCGGTATGCGAAATAATCGCTATGTGATGCCATCGTTATGCGGGGGTCCACTGTATAGAGTTTACTTTTTTTTTTTTTTTTTTTTTTTTTTTTTTTTTTTTCAAATTTTTATAAGCTCAGCACTGAGTAAAATGTCTTCAGATGAAAAACTTACTCTGCAAACTGTCTTTCTTAATCAAGTATCATACTAACATATAGGCTATATGAAATTTAGATTTAACCCTTTAACTGTATCCAGAATGCTAATATGCAGCTGATGTTAATGTGTGACATACTGTACTAGTATGCACAATTTTTCATACCCTAAATCTCATCTGTCAATATTTTTGACCTCGGCACAACTCTTTGGGTCTTCTGCAATCTCTTTGTACCTTTGAAAAAATCTACGGCTAAGAGAGTCCACACAGTGCGGTGTGGTTAACTACACAGGTGATGACTGTGTGTCTGATGTAGTAGCTTGCCTAATTATCATAACAATGAAATCAGGAGTTGTTGTTCCACTACCAGCAAACAGGGCGTGGAACATGTAGGAAGATGACTTATTCATTGCAAATTTATTGCACCTTCACGATACTAACTGCAGAATTCAGCCACAAAGCACACTAGGTAGATTTAACCCAGGATAACCCAATAAAGTCAAACAGTGTGACTGATTTTCATGTATCAAGAAGTATTACACCTTGAAACAATTGTAAGATCATAGGATTTTCTTGTTTATATATATGTTTTATAGGAGTCTTGAATGCACACAGGTGTTATGACACACAATGTTTATATAACCCAGGGTATTCAAACCTAACTACCTAACATAAATAATTAGCCTAGGACAACCAAATATAGTCAAACAATGCATCTTATTTCCATGTTTTAAGGAGTACTATACCTTGAAGCAGCTGTAATATTATAAGTATTCCTTGCACATAGTGTTAGAAGATCAGAGTGTAAAATATAGAATAAAAAAAGGTTTATCAATATATACATGTATTGTGTTGTAGGTAGTAGGTTGGTAGACAGCAACCACCCAGGGAGGTACTACCGTCCTGCCAAGTGAGTGTAAAACAAATGCTTGTGATTGTTTTACATGATGGTAGGATTGCTGATGTCTTTTGTCTGTCTCATAAATATGCAAGATTACAGGTATGTCTTGCTACTTCTACTTACACTTAGGTCACACTACACATACATGTACACATTTATTTATACACACTCATCTGAGTTTTCTTTGATTTTATCTTAATAGTTCTTGGTCTTATTACTTTTCCTTTTATATCCATGGGGAAGTGGAATAAGAATCTTTCCTCCGTAAGCCATGCGTGTTGTAAAAGTCAACTAAAATGCCGGGAACAATGGGCTAGTAACCCCTTTTCCTGTAAAGATTACTAAAAAGAATAAGAAGAAAATTGTCAAAGTGGGAAGTCTGAATGTGCGTGGATGTTGTGCAGATGATAAGAAAGAGATGATTGTGGATGTTATGAATGAGAAGAAGCTGGATGTCCTGGCTTTAAGTGAAACAAAGCTGAAGGGGGTGGGAGAGTTTCAGTGGAGAGGAATAAATGGGATTAGGTCAGGGGTTTCAAATAGAGTTAGAGCTAAAGAAGGAGTAGCAATAATGTTGAAGGATAAGCTATGGCAGGAAAAGAGGGACTATAAATGTATTAATTCAAGGATTATGTGGAGTAAAATAAAGATTGGATGTGAAAAGTGGGTTATAATAAGCGTGTATGCACCTGGAGAAAAGAGAAGTGTAGAGGAGAGAGAGAGATTTTGGGAAATGTTGAGTGAATGCGTGGGGAGTTTTAAATCAAGTGTGAGAGTAATGGTGGTTGGGGATTTCAATGCTAAAGTGGGTAAAAATGTTATGGAGGGAGTAGTAGGTAAATTTGGGGTGCCAGGGGTAAATGTAAATGGGGAGCCTTTAATTGAGCTATGTGTAGAAAGAGATTTGGTAATAAGTAATACATATTTTATGAAAAAGAGGATAAATAAATATACAAGGTATGATGTAGCACGTAATGAAAGTAGTTTATTAGATTATGTATTGGTGGATAAAAGGTTGATGGGTAGGCTCCAGGATGTACATGTTTATAGAGGGGCAACTGATATATCAGATCATTATTTAGTTGTAGCTACAGTTAGAGTAAGCGGTAGATGGGAAAAGAGGAAGGTGGCAACAACAAGTAAGAGGGAGGTGAAAGTGTATAAACTAAGGGAGGAGGAAGTTTGGGTGAGATATAAGCGACTATTGGCAGGAAGGTGGGCTAGTGCAAAGATGAGTAGTGGGGGGGGTTGAAGAGGGTTGGAATAGTTTTAAAAATGCAGTATTAGAATGTGGGGCAGAAGTTTGTGGTTATAGGAGGGTGGGGGCAGGAGGAAAGAGGAGTGATTGGTAGAATGATGAAGTAAAGGGTGTGATAAAAGAGAAAAAGATAGCTTATGAGAGGTTTTTACAAAGCAGAAGTGTTATAAGAAGAGCAGAGTATATGGAGAGTAAAAGAAAGGTAAAGAGAGTGGTGAGAGAGTGCAAAAGGAGAGCAGATGATAGAGTGGGAGAGGCACTGTCAAGAAATTTTAATGAAAATAAGAAAAATTTTTGGAGTGAGTTAAACAAGTTAAGAAAGCCTAGGGAAAGTATGGATTTGTCAGTTAAAAACAGAGTAGGGGAGTTAGTAGATGGGGAGATGGATGTATTAGGTAGATGGCGAGAATATTTTGAGGAACTTTTAAATGTTAAGGAAGAAACAGAGGCAGTAATTTCATGCACTGGTCAGGGAGGTATACCATCTTTTAGGAGTGAAGAAGAGCAGAATGTAAGTGTGGGGGAGGTGCGCGAGGGATTACATAAAATGAAAGGGGGTAAAGCAGCTGGAACTGATGAGATCATGACAGAAATGTTAAAAGCAGGGGGGGATATAGTGTTGGAGTGGTTGGTACTTTTGTTTAATAAATGTATGAAAGAGAGGGAAGGTACCTTGGGATTGGCAGAGAGCATGTATAGTCCCTTTATATAAAGGGAAAGGGGACAAAAGAGACTGTAAAAATTATAGAGGAATAAGTTTACTGAGTATACCAGGAAAAGTGTACGGTAGGGTTATAATTGAAAGAATTAGAGGTAAGACAGAATGTAGGATTGCGGATGAGCAAGGAGGTTTCAGAGTGGGTAGGGTATGTGTAGATCAAGTGTTTACATTGAAGCATATATGTGAACAGTATTTAGATAAAGGTAGGGAAGTTTTTATTGCATTTATGGATTTAGAAAAGGCATATGATAGAGTGGATAGAGGAGCAATGTGGCAGATGTTGCAAGTACAGTGGACCCCCGGTTAACAATATTTTTTCTCTCCAGAAGTATGTTCAGGTGCCAGTACTGACCGAATTTATTCCCATAAGGAATATTGTGAAGTAGATTAGTCCATTTCAGACCCCCAAACATACACGTACAAACGCACTTACATAAATACACTTACATATTTGGTCGCATTCGGAGGTGATCGTTATGCGGGGGTCCACTGTATATGGAATAGGTGGTAAGTTATTAAATGCTGTAAAGAGTTTTTATGAGGATAGTGAGGCTCAGGTTATGGTGTGTAGAAGAGAGGGAGAATACTTCCCGGTAAAAGTAGGTCTTAGACAGGGATGTGAAATGTCACCATGGTTGTTTAATATATTTATAGATGGGGTTGTAAAGGAAGTAAATGCTAGGGTGTTCGGGAGAGGGGTGGGATTAAATTTTGGGGAACCAAATTCAAAATGGGAATTGACACAGTTACTTTTTGCTGATGATACTGTGCTTATGGGAGATTCTAAAGAAAAATTGCAAAAGTTAGTGGATGAGTTTGGGAATGTGTGTAAAGGTAGGAAGTTGAAAGTGAACATAGAAAAGAGTAAGGTGATGAGGGTATCAAATGATTTAGATAAAGAAAAATTGGATATCAAATTGGGGAGGAGTAGTATGGAAGAAGTAAATGTTTTCAGATACTTGGGAGTTGACGTGTCGGCGGATGGATTTATGAAGGATGAGGTTAATCATAGAATTGATGAGGGAAAAAAGGTGAGTGGTGCGTTGAGGTATATGTGGAGTCAAAAAACGTTATCTATGGAGGCAAGGAAGGGAATGTATGAAAGTATAGTAGTACCAACACTCTTATATGGGTGTGAAGCTTGGGTGGTAAATGCAGCAGTGAGGAGACGGTTGGAGGCAATGGAGATGTCCTGTTTAAGGGCAGTGTGTGGTGTAAATATTATGCAGAAAATTTGGATTGTGGAAATTAGGAAAAATGTGGAGTTAATAAAAGTATTAGTCAGAGGGCAGAAGAGGGGTTGTTGAGGTGGTTTGGTCATTTAGAGAGAATGGATCAAAGTAGAATGACATGGAAAGCATATAAATCTATAGGGGAAGGAATGCGGGGTAGGGGTCATCCTCGAAAGGGTTGGAGAGAGGGGGTAAAGGAGGTTTTGTGGGCAAGGGGCTTGGACTTCCAGCAAGCGTGCGTGAGCGTGTTAGATAGGAGTGAATGGAGACGAATGGTACTTGGGACCTGATGATCTGTTGGAGTGTGAGCAGGGTAATATTTAGTGAAGGGATTTCAGGGAAACCGGTTATTTTCATATAGTCGGACTTGAGTCCTGGAAATGGGAAGTACAATGCCTGCACTTTAAAGGAGGGGTTTGGGATATTGGCAGTTTGGAGGGATATGCTGTGTATCTTTATATGTGTATGCTTCTAAACTGTTGTATTGCAAAAAACAGTGATAATGTGCGAGTGTTGTGAAAGTGTTGAATGATGATGAAAGTATTTTCTTTTTGGGGATTTTCTTTTTTGGGTCACCCTGCCTCGGTGGGAGATGGCCGACTTGTTGAAAAAAAAAAAAAAATGTGTATTGTATATTCCAAGTGGAGCAATGTTGGGCTAAGCATTTCCACGTGGTTTGAAGTGCTGAAACATTCATAGCGAAAGGCCGTTTAGAAGGTGAAAATAGCAGTTAGCAATGATTGTGCCAGTCAGCATCATATTGAAATGCTACAGGTCAATTTTTCTTTAATTTTTTCTAACAGTGCATTTTCCAGTCCAAGAATCATGTTCTCATTCTTCCCAAGCCTCTAAGGGGGAAATTCATAAGCCTAGCATATTGTCTTTAAGATTTGCTGGTCATTGTTTCAAGCAGTATATTTAGGTATTTTGGATCATGATGAAATATTAAAAATGGTTATCTATTTATTTGCTTGAACGTATCCTCTTTTGATATACAGTGGACCCCCGGTTAACGAACTTTTTTCATTCCAGTAGTATGTTCAGGTGCCAGTACTGACCGAATTTTTTCCCATAAGGAATATTGTGAAGTAGATTAGTCCATTTCAGACCCCCAAACATACACGTACAAACGCACTTACATAAATACACTTACATAATTGGTCGCATTTGGAGGTGATCGTTAAGCGGGGGTCCACTGTATAAGTTCACAAGGAAGTGGAAAAAATGATCATCTAAATTTTGTAATATTAATGGAAATTTTTTATCATTTTCTATATAAATATTTGGTATTTTCAAATTGTGCATAAAAATATTGTAATTTTTGCATGATTACTCAGGTAAGATAGGAAGTCTTTCACATTAAGTTTTGTTTCAGTTAGAATTGGAGCTTCTTTCTTTCAACAAACTGGCCATATCCCACCAAGGCAGGGTGGCCCAAAAAGAAAAACGAAAGTTTCTCTTTTTAAATTTAGTAATTTATACAGGAGAAGGGGGTAACTAGCCCCTTGC
This sequence comes from Cherax quadricarinatus, assembly GCF_038502225.1. Classification (NCBI taxonomy): domain Eukaryota; kingdom Metazoa; phylum Arthropoda; class Malacostraca; order Decapoda; family Parastacidae; genus Cherax; species Cherax quadricarinatus. Next base: position 30,243,595 of record NC_091309.1, on the reverse strand, counting down.
TAACATCAATTATTGTTCATATACAGTAGTGTTCATACACAGTAGTACCTTGGTACTCGAACTTAATTCATTCCAAAAGGCTGTTTGAGTACCGAACAAATTTTTCCTATAAGGAATAATGTAAATTAGATTAATCTGTTTCAGACCTCTAAAAATACACTTACAAAGGCATTTTAACGCAAAGTTTACAAGCCTAGCATGCATAAATGTAAAAAATAAAAAACTAAATACAGTGCTTGTCTATCCTAGTGATAGACAAGTAAAGGCTTCACTTTTAAATCACTACTTGCATTCCCACACAACAAAAGTGAATCTGTCCTTCATTGGCTTGTGTCCTGGCAATGACTTCTCCTCTCGAGCGATATAGGTTCTGTTTGGCATTTTTTTTTCCAAAATAAACCTGTCTCATCACCATTGAACACTTGTTGGGAAATAAAACCCTCAGCTTCTACATAGTCACTAAACTCACTGACGTATTTCTCGGCAGCAGGCTGTGTTTGTGTGGTTGAGTGCCAAGCAAACGGCTAACTACTGAGCGATTTTTTTACCAAGCAAAGCGTTCGAATACCGTATTGTTTGAGTTGGAAGCTGTTTGAGTACCGATGTACTACTGTATTGTGCTTTTGATCTTATTGGTGTATTTTTGCTTTTTTGGTAACATTAAATATTTAAGAAAGTAAATTAAATATTTAGAAAAGTAAATGAAACATTCATCAAATTAATGCACAAGAACTGGTAAGCTCTTTTATCCTATTTGCTAAGTTATTGTATTAATTTGCATTCTTGTCCCATAATTTTGTCATATGAGATTTTTTATTTTACCTGTATAATGACATTGTATATGCCTTAGGTATATTTATATTTGAGTAAAATGTATGTTACTGTACCTTTGGCTACAGGGTGGGGAAGTATTAGAGGAGCACTGTACCATTGAGCTTCATGATGGTTCAGCGACATTGGAGTCCAAACCTGATGCCCAGTGTTGGGTTAATTCTGAGTTTGTTGACAAACCAAGGAAACTCACACAAGGTTGGTGATACAACTGAATTAGTCATATTAGACAGTTATACTGTATGTATCTCATTTCATCAGCCACATATTATAAGTAATGTAAAATAAAATTATATTAAAATGGTATGTGATCAACTCCATGTTGCAGGTTGTGTAGTGGTGCTAGGAGGGAGTCACATGTTCCGTTATAATGATCCCCAAGAAGCAGCTAGACTAAGAAAAGAGGGAAATAAATCACATCTAAACCTTTCGCGGCTCTCCTTCCTGTCTAGATCAGCTACTGATCTAATTAGATCATATGACAATCTTCCTGGGTTTGTATTTACTTTTGTACATTGTATGCTTTTGTTATTTTTAATTCTGTATGTTAAAAACATTTGGGAGACAGCAACCATCCCTGGAGGGAGGTACATACTACCACCCAGTCATACAAGTGTGTAATGGGTATTTATTTATCCTCTTGCATCCTGGCAGGATTTCTTATCTTCAGTTTCTGTCTCATGAACACGTAAGAAGAAGGTAAATGTTACAAATTCCTACATTGCCTTACTTGCATTCAGTATACACTTACTTTTACTTTTCTGTGTCTCTTAATAGCCCTTGTTTCTATAATATTTCCTTAACAATTTAGAAGGTCTGATCTGAGACTGGGCTGTAGAAGTCATGATCCCCATAATCCTTAAGAAATAACAGATACTAGCAGATATTTTCTGTGTATACATTTTTGTATATAGGTTTATTACAGTCTAGTGGTAATGAAGATTGTGTCTGGCTATTGTAAATTTACTTAGCAAGCTGCCATCTGTTCATCATGCTAACATGTAAGAAACAAACTAGTTTTTGCTGTAACCCTGTATTATTTTCATTGATATAGAAGTTGATATTTTTGAAGTAAAGCTAAAGAATGGTATAAAGAATTAAGTTACTTTTAGTTTTCATTGTATACTTGTCATTGCTGCAAACAGCTAAAAGCTAAAAATGTAATATTACTCATTACATAATTGGTTGTCACATATTGTTTTGCCTTAACCTCAGGTAGCGTCCGTACACTTTCTTGCCTTGTAGCCTGGGCATACAAAAGTATTTGTGCAGAAATTCTGTCACATGTGGTTATTAGTCTCAGGTTTTTAATCAGCTTTAGGTATTGTGCACAAAATGGCTTGATAAAAAGACACTACAGCAAACTGTACAGAGGCCATAGTGACTTTTTATCAGCTAGTTACTTTTGCAGCCTCTCCCCCACCAATTAACTTATAACAAATATCTTGATCTGCTTTTTGAAGTTTTGCTTTCACAAATGGTTCATATTTTTTGTTCTTTTGGACACATTGCAGAATATCAGAGAGTAATGGCTGTCTTAGAAACTGCTAATTCTTCATTGTCTAAAATCTCATTTGATCCTGGGCAACTTAATTCAAAGTTGTACAGTATTAAAGAGTAAATAAATACATTGCATCATATTAAACAATAAAATGTACAGTGGACACTCAGTTATCAGCTGTAATCTGTTCCAGAAGCTCGGCCTAAAACCGAAATGGCCAATAACCGAAATAATATTTCCCATAAGAATTAATGTACGTAATTACAATTAATCCGTTCCAGACACCCAAAAATATTAACAAAAAATACATTTTTTAAAGATTAATTATAGTTTTACATACACAAAACAATGAGAACTAAATAAAATAAATGAACATTTAAATCACTACTACATACCTTTATTAAAGACTCTTGGCATGGAAGCCAGGGAGGAGGATAAGGGAAGGACTGATTACTGTTTGGAAGGGGAATCCCTACCATAAGGACTTCAGGTATCAAAGCCTTCTCTGGGGTTACATCCCTTCTTTGTCTTTTACTGCCACTAGGACCAGCTTGAGAGTCACTGCAAATCTTTCGCACAAAAAAACTGTCCAGAGACGTCTGTTTCTGGCGTCTCTTTAAGATTTCCCTGAAGTGGGACAAAGTTTGTCACTGAACATGTTGCAGATATGGCTTGTTTCAGCTTGGTCAGGGTGATATTTCTCCACAAAAGTTTGCACCTCATTCCACTTTGCCCAAATGTCCTTAATCATTGTAGAAGGCACCTTCTCCCCTGTCTCTTCCTCCTCCTCTGAAGCAATTTCCTCACCTGTGGTCTGTTGTTCCAGATGAAGGTCTTGCAGCTCTTCAGTGGTTAGCTCTTCCCTGTGGTCCTCCATCAACTCTTCCACATCCTCGCCACTAACCTCCAACCCCATGGACTTTCCCAAAGACCCAATATATTCCACAACAGGAGTAGGGTCCTCAGGGTCAGCCCCAAACCCTTCAAAAGCCTTATCGAGGACACATTCTGACAACAATTTTCTCCAAGCGGAGTTCAAAGTCCTGGAAGTCACTCCCTGCCAAGCCTTACCTATAAGGCTTATGCAATGGAGGATATTGAAGTGATTCCTCCAGAACTCTCTTAGGGTCAAGTCAGTGCCTGAGGCCCCTTCAAAGCACCTTTGAAACACTGCTCTCGTGTAGAGTTTTTTGAAATTAGAAATGATCTGCTGGCCGATGGGCTGGAAGAGAGGAGTGGTGTTAGGAGGCAAGAACTTCACTGTTCTTGTCCATTACCAGGAAGCACTTGAGTGGCAATTTCTTTTCCAGGAGGTATTTTTTACACTTGGGCCAAACACATCATGAACCCACTCTTTGACAATTTGCCTCATGACCCATGTTTTATTATTAGCTTTCCACATCACACACAATTTACTCTTGACGATATTGTTTTTCTTGAACACTCTGGGATTTTCGGAGTGATACACCAGTAAAGGCTTCACATTGAAATCCCCACTAGCGTTACCACTGAGCAAAAGAGTAAGCCTGTCTTTCATAGGCTTGTGTAATGGCAATGCCTTTTCCTCCTGCGAAATGTAGGTCCTCTTTGGCATTTTCTTGCTAAAGAGGCCTGTTTCATCACAATTGAACACTTGTTGGGAGAGGAATCCTTTAGCCTCTACGTACTCCTTTAATTCATGCACAAATTTTTCAGCCGCACATTTGTCAGAACTTGCAGCCTTGCCATGCCTTACAACATTGTGTATGCCACTACGCCTCTTAAATCTGTCAAACCAGCCTTTGCTGGCCCTAAATTCACTAACAGCCGCACTCGTTCCAGGCATTTTCCACCTGCAACTGCCTTGCCTTTTCACAAATGATTGACTCCACAGTACTGTCTTCCGCTAATTGTTTTTCGCTGATCCACAAGAACAATAACTTCTCCATATCTTCCATTATTGGTGACCTTTGTTTCGTTAGAACATTTACTCCTTTCGCAACATTAGCTTCATTGATTTCTACTTTCTTTGCCAGGATGAAAGTAATTGTTGATTTGGATTTCCCATATATCCTGGCAAGTTCCAGCACCCGCACACCACTCTCATATTTTTCAATAACCTCTTTCTTAAATTCCATCGTGTTTCTCACTTTCTTTACCAAAGGAACTTTACCAAGAACTTCCTTTGGGCCCATGGCTGCTTATTTCGCAGTTGCACTCAATCAAAAACCACAAAAAACAATGGATTATAGCAAAATGTTTGGATGAATGAGCAGAAGTTTTCTCACTCGCCCAGAGAAACAGCTACACTGACTCATGAATGCGCGAGTGGCTGGCGGGCGGTGGGTGGATGTGTCTAATATGGCCGATAAGTGAAATAACGGCTGATAACCGGAATAAAATTTCGGCCAAAATACCGTGCAATGACCTAGTTGGCCAATATCCTGGACAGCTGAGGGTCCACTGCACTTTTTTGTGCATTTATGAAAGATACGACAGTAAAAGTGAAATATTCAAACAGCCTTAGGATATATTTTCCTTAAAGTTTTTTTTTTTTATCTACTCTGATACAGTAAATTTTAAAAACTGTTTAATAGTGAACTGTCCTAAATTATACTTGTAGAATTCTGCCTGTAACTTAATAATGCTTCTTGAGCATGCTTTTAATGCTAAATTGAAGTCCATATCATGAAGTCATATCATATTGAATGAATGATTATAATGTTTTCATTTCTGTCACCCTACTTTAGTGGGAAATAGTCAGAGTGGTAAAAAGGTACTTGAATTATGTGTCTTACTTCAATCATAGCAGAAGTAGCTTGTGCAGGATCCCTCCTTAAGTGCTAGCAACACTGCTACCAGTATTTAGTTTTTTCCTCAGATGACTTTAGAGTCACTTAATGACTCATAAAGGTGAAAATAAAATAATTTTTTGTTGTGGTTTAGGATGGAGAGTGATCAAGATAAGACCCACTCCAATGGTAGCAGCCCTTCACGAAGGACAAAGGTTTGCATAATAAATTTTATTTTCTGTTGAATAAGTGGAATACAGTATAGTATATTATAAAGCATTTCTTGGGAAAAATAACCTTTTTTTTTTTTATTTTTTTTTTAGTAAAATAGAAACTTTTAACCTAGTATATTTGAAACAGTCCTTTGCTATGCAGTGAGACAGTGATATTTAAAGGAGCTGTTTTTGAAGAGAAATAGCATAATATATTGACAAGATGGAGAAAGGCACAAAAGCATTATAATGCCATTCTTTTGTCAGTAGTGTTACTGTGTACTTGTGTAGTATTACTACTTAGATAATCCCAGCCTTTGTAATGACTCAACTAGCAAATGCAACTATGTTGTACTTCCTATTGGTCTTCTGAGCTAGGACAGTATCTATGCCAATAGAGCTAGTATCAATTGTTAAATAGAAAGGCTTAGAAAAATCTGGGAATTTCAAAATAGGGGAACAAGTTAACTTTTCTTTGAGAGATTGAAATACTCTTTCTTGGTGGAAGGTCCAAATGAAAGGAGCATCTTTCTTAAGCAACTCGGAGGAGCTGCTATAGAAGAGTCAGACAAGTTATGTTGAAAACAAATTTTGGGTAGACTGAAGACAGGTTGGACAAATGCAGCCTCTCCTCACTTACCGACATACTCATTTACCAACAACTCGGAGTTATGATGGGCTCTTCGATGAGTTGGTATTGTTTGCTGTATGAGAACTTGGATCATGGAAATGGACAGCTCAGTGTCAAGCATTTCAATCTTCTTACAGCCACTCAGTACACTAGCTTTCACAGTTTCCAAGACTACATATTTGTACAAATTTGTACTTTATTGTGCACCCCCACAGTACAAGATAGTTAGAAGTGCAGCAGCACTTGGAAGAGGAAGAATGAGGAAAATGGAAGCACAAAAGTTCATTGTAAAGGGGTTAGTGATGCATCTCAACATCAAGCAATCTCCAAGACTACACATTTCATCTATAAATTTGTATTTTATTGGTAGCAACGGGCGTACTGGCACTAGTGGGCACCCAAATGACTGTAAACATAAAATTCCTAATAATTCCTAAGAATTAGTATTAGTCTGCCCGAAATGCCTAGGCATGCTAGTGGCCTTCTTTGCAATTACAGTAGACCATCATTTAACCCTTTGACGGCTTCGGCCGTACTAGTATGGCTTACGACTCATGGTTTTTGACGTACTAGTACGCATAAATTCTAGCGCCCTCTAATCTAGTGGGAGAAAACTGGTAGACATACATATGAAAGAATGAGTCTATGTGGTCAGTGTGCGCAGTATAAAAAAAATCCTGCAGCACACAGTGCATAATGAGAAAAAAAACTGACCGTGTTTTTGGAATAAAACAGCGACTTTGCACTGTATTTTCGTATGGTATTTATTATTGTATTCTAGTTTTCTTGGTCTCATTTTATAGAATGGAAGACATATTACAGAAATTGAGATGATTTTGATTGATTTTACAATGAAATGTACCTTGAAATTGAGCTCAAAGTAGCAGAAATGTTAGATTTTTACCAAAGTTCAAAAGTAAACAAATCATGCCAAGCGTCCAATACACGTCAACTGGTGAGTCTGATATTCTTTCACAAGTGCGCTGATATTATTTATACCATTTCTACACTAATGCAGTAGTCTGCATAACAGTAAATCTTCTATTTTTTGTAAGAATAAAAATTGAAAGTGGAAAACCAAAGAAATACAAGAGGGGCCTGGGGATGTGACTAACGAACAGAGGAAATGTTATTTTAGTGCCAGGAATGTCTTTCTTGTTTATTCTGGACCCTATTTGGAAATTGGCATCTTTTGAAATTTGTGTGAAATTGGCAAAATTTCTAAATTCTGACCACTGTATTGGATAGTTGAAATCAGTAAATGGGTGGTTTCTTGTACTCATTCAATAGAAAAAATGGAGTTCTAGAGAAATAGTTATGATTTTTGTCAACTAGTACACAGGAATTGGCCGAAAATAGGTCTCAAAGTGGGCAAAATCGCAGATGCGTAAACATCGTCGAGACCGCTAACTTCGCGAGAGCATAATTCCATAAGTTTTCCATCAGATTTCATACTTTTGGTGTCATTATGATCGGGAAAATATTCTCTACCTTTTCATATGAAAAATTTTTTTTTTTTTTTTTTTTTTTTTTTTTTTTTTTTTTTTTTTTTTGAAATTTGGCTGACCCTGAGAACAAGTCTTGGAGAGGGCCTGTCGACCCTCAAAGGGTTAACATGGTAGTTACGTTCCTGAAAATGCCATGTTAGGTAAAATCATGTTAGCTGAACTGAAGAACTTATGGGAAAAATAGGGTTACATTCCTGGGAGCCCCCAAAAAGTCAAACAACTCAATTTTAGACCAAACAGATCTTAGGAAAATAAAAGTGAATATGTAACTGTAATTCATTGTTGTGATATATTACTGCTTTAGACTACAAATGCAATAGAAATAATAGTATTTCTTACCTTAATTGTGGGTAATGGTGTTTGTTAATGATTCTGGAGAGAGTGGATATGGATGGTGTGGCCCTACTGGACTGAGGTGGATGGTTGTTGGTTGTCGACAGAAGTGGATGGTTGTTGGATGTTAACAGAAGTGGATGGTAGAGGTTCTGGTAGTGAAGTCGATGGTTGTTTTAGAGTGCATAAATTCTGTAATGGATCTCTGGGCTCTTTTACCCTGCAGTACATTATACATTGCATCATCAGCTGGTCTAGACCCCATTTCAAAGCACTGCTTCTAGATTTGTCAGGGTCCTTTTCAGTGAGAAAGTCTGCTAGTTTAGCAGCAGTATGGAACTGCTCACATAACTGCTGCAATGTTAACTGTTTTTCTTCAGGTTTTTCATCTTCTGTTATCTGCCTCCTTGTATCTGTGCTTTGAGCTCTGCCAACACTTCCCTGGACTCCGGTCTTCATTATCATCATCTTCTAAGAGCTCAGTCACATCTTCATTCATATCTTCAAAACCGTCACCTGGTAATCTCCTTGCCATCTGAACAATTTCCTGAACCTGACTCTCAAACAAGGAAAAACCAGTGAAAGAATTAACCACAGAAGGCCATAACTTTCCCCAGCCTGCATTTAGTGTCGACTGGGGTGATATCTTATTTAAACTTGGCGCTGTCTTCATATATCAATATTAGTTTCTTTACTTCTTGGGTTACTTCATAGGCTTTATATCAGCTAGCTGTTGTGGGTTTAATTGCACTATGTGTACAGTTTTTTATTTTGTAAATAATGTACTGTATGATGAAACACATATTCAGGAATTACATTCATGGTGGTTCATAGACTAACAATTTTGACGATCAAATGAACAGACGTTTCACCCAAAAATGAATTTTATTAGTTAAATAATCCACTTCCACAATGTTTGTGTATGTCCCTGGCTTTATGCTAAGCTGTTGCCCATGAGGCCTTCAATTAACTTTATAAAAAGTTAAGGTGTTAACCCTTTCAGGGTCTGTCCCGTAGATCTATGGCTTTACGTTCAGGGTCCAAACCGTAGATCTACGCCATGAGCTCAGCTCACTCTGATAAACTGTGAGTGGTACATTTGGGCCTAGATATGAGAGAATACATCTATGTGGTATTTGTGCACCACATAAAACAGATCCTGCAGCACACTGTGTATAATGAGAGAAAAAAAATGAAATCATGATTTTTCGATTAAAACAGCAACTTTGCAGTGTTTTTTCGTATGTTTTTTATAGTTGTATTTGCGATTTCTTGGTCTCATTTGATAGAATGGAAGACATATTACAGAAATAGAGATGATTTTGATTGGTTTTAGCACTGGAAATGGCTTGAAACTGAGCTCAAAGTAGCGGAAATGTTAAATTTTTGCCGATATTCAAGAGTAAACAAACGACCTCACACGTCTAATACACGTCAGCTGGTGGGTCTAATATACATTCACAAATATGGTGATGATATTTATACAATTATTACAGTATTGCATAAGAGTAAATCTTCTTTTTTTTGGTGTGAATAAAAATTCATTATGTGAATAAAAAATCAAAATGGAATTTATTTGTAAAGCCTCAAAACATAACTAATGAACAGAGGAAATGTTAGTTTAGTGCCAGGAATGCCTACATTGTTCATTCTGGACCCTATTTTGAAATTGGAATATTTTGAACTTTGTGTTAAATTGGCCAAATTAACAATTTCCGATCACTTTATTTTGTAGTTGAAACAGTTGACTTGGTGATTTCTTGTGCTCAGTCGATAGAATAGAAGTAATACTAGTGAAATAGCTAAGAATTTGGTTGATTGGAATAATGTAATTGGCCTAAAATGGGAGTCAAAGTCGGCAAAATCGCCGATTCGTAAATATCGCTGACACATCAAAATTCGCGAGAGCATAATTTCGTCAATTTTCCACCAAATTTCGTACTTTTTGTTTTATTACCTTCACAAAAAGATTCTCTACGATTTCATAAGAAAAAATAACAAATTTTTTTTTTTTAAATTCTTGGACACTGGTGCGTGACTCCAGATTTGGGCCTTGGACCCTGAAAGGGTTAAAAATAAAGAAGTTAACTTGGTTACCTCCGTGTTTTATGCAACTCTGTTTAATGTGTTTTAAACTGGAGAGTCTAGATTTGAGGTAGTATAGGAAACTGCTAAATAAAGAATTAATCCTTTCAGGGTCCAGAGGCCAAATTTTAAAGGGTGCACCAGTGTCCAAGAATTTTCAAAAAATAATTTTGTTATTTTTTCTTATGAAATGGTAGAGAATCTTTTTCTGAAGGTAATAAAGCAAAAAGTACGAAATTTGATGGAAAATTGACGAAATTGTTCTCTCGCGAGTTTTCATGTGTCAGCGATATTTTACGCATCGGCAATTTTGCTGACTTTGACTCCCATTTTAGGCCAATTACATTATTCCAGTTGACTAAATTCTTAGCTATTTCACTAGTATTACTTCTGTTCTATCGACTGAGCACAAGAATTTGCCAAGTCAACTGTTTCAACTACAAAATAAAGTGATTGGAAATTGGTAATTTGGCCAATTTAATGCAAAGTTCAAAATACTCCAATTTCAGAGTAGGGTCCAGAATAAACAATGCAGGCATTCCTGGCACTAAACTAACATTTCCTCTGTTCATTAGTTACGTTTTCAGGCTTTACTAATGAATTCCATTTTGATTTTTTATTCACATAATGAATTTTTATTCACACCAAAAAATAGAAGATTTACTATTATGCAATACTGTAGTAATTGTATAAATAATATCACCACATTTATGAACGTATATTAGACCCACCAGCTGGCATGTATTAGACGTATGAGGTCATTTGTTTACTCTTGAACATCGGCAAAAATTTAACATTTCCGCTACTTTGAGCTCAGTTTCAAGCCATTTCCACTACAAGAACCAATCAAAATCATCTCTATTTCTGTAATATATCTTCCATTCTATCAAATGAGACCAAGAAATCGCAAATACAACTCTAAAAAACATACGAAAAAACACTGCAAAGTCACCGTTTTAATCGAAAATTACGGTCTCAGTTTTTTTTCCTCTCATTATGCACTATGTGCTGCAGGATTTGTTTTATGTGGTGCATACATACCAAATATATGTATTCTCTCATATCTAGGCCAAAATTTACCGCTCACAGCTTATCAGAGTGAGCAGAGCTTATGACGTAGGTCTACAGTTTGGACCCTCAACGTAAAGCCGTAGATCTACGGCATGGACCGTCAAAAGGTTAAGTAGAAGGACACTGCCAGGAAGAATGGGAAGATAGAAATAATTTTCAGAATATTAATGGCAAATGACTATTCAGGACTGTAGAAAATCTGTTGAATATACTGTACATACTGTAGATATATAGAGGGGGAAGGGGAAGGTTTTGTATGTGAGGGGCTTGGACATCCAATAGGCATGTGTGTGTGTTAGAATTGAGTGGAGGCAAATGATTTTTATGATGACATGTTGTTGGAGTGCGAGGAAGGTAACATTTATGAAAGGATTCAGAGAAACCAGTTAGCCAGACACGAGTCCTGGAGGTAGGAAGTACAGTGCCTGCACTCTGAAGGAAGGATGGGGATATTGCAGTTTTGAGGGGCATCAGAGCTGCAATGTTAGCACACCTTTAACAAGACAGTGATAGACTGAGTGATGTTGCAAGTGTTTCTTTTTTTTTTTTCAGGACACTGTTCCTTAGTGGGAGATGGCTTTTTTTTTATGTAATAAATTTGTCATATGCAGTATTTCTTAGATATTTCTTTGATATTTAGTCTGATTTTTTTTGTAAATATTATAATGGTAATAAAATTTTTATATTCATCCAAAAAAATATAATTATTGAAGTTATTTTGTAAAACAGATGTCAAGGTTAGCAGAGGTAACAGATCATTGTGAAATTTCAACACAGACAAGCCTCCATACGCACAGTCAACCTACCACACCTACTGGTGGCCATCTTGAAGAGTGTATCAATAATCATGCACTCAGAAAGTCCAGGTGAGTATCAGCAATATTCATAATTGCAAGTTTTTAATGTTTTGCATTAATCATTTCAGGGTTTCTGAATGCACTGAAGTTGGTTATGATAAGGAATATTAAGCACCAAAGATTGCAAAACAAGAAATAATTACATACCTACAAGTAAGGTATATTGTTTAAGGGCAACTTTTATAATATTTCTGTTTTGGTTCTCATGACCTACTCGGTTTTACTCTTAAATCATCAATTTTGGACATTCCTACCACTTACTATTCTGTGTGACCTTCTACCACCTTCTATTCTCTAATGGATTTGCATATGTAGTTTTAATAATGGTGTGACATGGTACATACCAATATAAACAAAAGTTAGTATTATACCAAAATGACTAGGTGGGGACTCTTCAGTCTTTGTTGAGATGGATCTTTAAATCTGAGCATTGCTTTAGCTACAAGTATAGATATGTACAAGTTGTTCTCAGTGATTGTCTAAGGATGTTTGTCTATGTAGCAGGCAGGCTAAATATTTACCATCTGTTCTCAAAATGTATGGCTTCATTCAGAGACTGTCAAAAGAAATCTTCTTCTTTTACATCCTGGTTATCCAGACTATTGCTAATGGTTCTTAAAAGCATTCATATTTAACAAAACTTTCTTGTATAGGTGTTATGGCACATGGAAATATGTGCCTTTAAGTTTCAGGTGCCTCCTCCAGTTTAAGGTATTGTTGGTAGAATTTCTGAGGGGTTCATCAGAACCAGAGTACTGCATAAAATGCTACACCTTCAAGGATCATTTTGTCTGTGATTCAACAAACTATGAGACTACCACCTTTCCCATACCAGCTCCTGTGACTTGGCTGTGAGTGGGTTCCAGACCAATAGACTTTCAATTTAGCATAGAAAATGGGAATCTACTTGAGAATGGAAGGAACATTATAGCACAGCAAAAGAACTAAATAGTATGTGTCTAACTTAAAATGACTTAAATGGCTTAAAAATGGAGCACTTTTGAACCAGTTAATAACTTATCACTGATCTGTAGATATGATAATTGCAAACATTTCTTTTCACCTATTTTTCCACCAAATGAATTGATATGAGTTGCTATCAAAAAGTTTCTGTACCACTTAGGCTTACCTAATCACCTAGTTGAATTTTGTCTCCCTTGAATTACTCTCCTTGGGGGACAACTGCTATGTTATACAATACATAAATAACCCACACATAGAAGAGATGAGCTTACGACGATGTTTCGGTCCGACTTGGACCATTTACAAAGTCACACTAACCAGAAGTGGAGCAAGATGGCTATATATAGGCAGGAAGAGGTAGTGGTGGAAGTAGTAGTGGTAGTAGTAGTAGTAGTGGTAGTGGTAGTAGTGGGGAATTAAGGAAGAGGAGCCAGTCAAATACAAAGAAAGGGGAGCACTGCAATGGAGCTAGGTGCCCACAGAGGGAGAGCATTTGCACAGAGGTGGGGGGAAGGGGAAGTGATGAAATAAATAATGAAGGAACAGAAACACGCGACAGAAGAAAGACAAAAAAGGAAAGAGGAAAGGGGAAAAGGGAGAAGAAGAAAAAATAAGGAATCAGGTTAAGTCACGGGTGTTCTGAAGTTTGGAGCATTTTACAATGTAGTGGGAGAGGAAGGCATCTATAGAGACGAGGCCAGGACTATGATTCATACAAGGAAAGTTGTATATTAGAGAGGATTCAACTAGACGGCGACTGTTAGAGTTGGAAGTAGGGAAGACAGTTTTAGCGGAAGACCAGTCAATAGGATGGCTGTGATCTCTGACGTGACAGAACAGAGTATTGTTAGTGTCGGCAAGCCTAACACTATTTTTGTGCTCCCTAAGTCTATCAGAAAGAGATCGGCCAGTTTCTCCAAAGTATTGAAGAGGACAGGAGGAGCAAGAAATAGAGTAGACACCAGGAACATCTGTAGAGGGAGGAGAGGTATGAACGAGATTAGTGCGAAGAGTGTTAGTCTGGTGGAAAGTAAGCTTGATATCTAAGGGACGGAGAGAATTGTTGAGATTAGAAAGACCGGAAATGTAGGGAAGGCAGAGGACAGAAGAGTTCCCAGGAGTAGAGAGTTTGGGAGAGAAGAAATTACGTTTAGCACATGAGAAGGCAGAGTCTATGAAATGGGAAGGGTAGCCAAGATGCCAAGATGGGAAAACGTATTATGAAGAGTGGAAATTTTTGCTGGAAGGAACTGAGGATCACAGATGCAGAGGGCACGGAGAAAGAGGGAGATAAGAACACTTTTCTTGACAGGGGAAGCATGATAGGAAAAGTAGTGAATGTACATGCCACTGTGCATAGGTTTTCGATAAATGGAAAAGGAAAAACCTGTATCTGAGCGGTGGACATGGACATCAAAGAAAGGAAGCAAGGAATTAGATTCCCATTCAGCTTTAAACTTAATGGAAGGGGCAAGATTATTAAGAGCTTCAAGAAAAGGTTGGAAGAGACTGGAGTCATGAGGCCACAGAGCAAAGATGTCATCCACATAGTGGAGCCAGAGAGAAGGTTGCACATCGATGGTAGGAAGAAGAACAATCTCGAAGTATTCCATGTAAAGATTAGCAAGGACAGGAGAGAGAGGAGAGCCCATAGCGACACCGAAGGTTATGTTATGTTTGGCCAGAAAATAGTGGTCTTTCTGGTCTTGAGTCAGCAAGCAGGGCACCAACTTGCAGCCACTTACCTCATGTTCAAGTTTTCAGTCATAATACTTTGACACGACTTACATTCTTGGAATCTTTTTCTCAGACTCTCAGGTCTTCATAATAACTTCCTTTAGCCCACAGTGGCTTCTCAGAGCTGTTTAAATGTAAGGGGCTGTAACCACCCTTTTCTGAACTCCTCAAGTTCATCAACTCTACATTACTGGTCCTTTTTTAATTGATTGTTGTATTATGTCTAGGATTATAATTATTTAATAAAAATTAGGTATTATTAACCCTTTCGAGGTCCATGCCATAGTACCACAGCCTTGAGGTCAGGGTTCCTGCTGTAGTACTATGTGATGAGCTCAGCTCACTCAAATAAGCTGTGAGTGGTAAATTTGGGCCTAGATATGAGGGAATGAGTCTGTGCAGCGAGTGTGCAACATATAAAAAAAATCCTGCCCAAGGAGGTCCTACCGTCCTGACAAGTTGAGTGTAAAACAGAAGCCTGAAATTGTTGTACATGATGATAGGATTGCTGGTGTCTATTTTGTTTCGTAAACTTGCAAGATTTCAGGAGAGTCTTCCTACTTCTACTTACACTTAGGTCACACTACACATGCATGTACAGGCATATATATACACACCCCTCTGGAATTTCTTCTATTTTCTTAATAGTTCTTGTTATTGATTATTTCCTCCTCTATAAGCCATGCGTGTCGTAAGAGGTGAATAAAATGCAGGGAGCAAGTGGCTAGTAACCCTTTCTCCTGTATATATTACTAAATGTAAAAGGAGAAACTTTCATTTTTCATTATTGGCCACCCTGCCTCGGTGGGATACGGCCGATTTGTTGAAAGAAGAAAGATATATATATATATATATTTTTTTTTATTTTCAACAAGTCGGCCGTCTCCCACCAAGGCAGGGTGACCCAAAAAAGAAAGAAAAACCCAAAAAGAAAGAAAAATACTTTCATCGTCATTCAACACTTTCATCATCACTCATAATCACTGTCTTTGCAGAGGCGCTCAGATACAACCGTTTAGAAGTCCCTCCAAACTGCCAATATCCCAAGCCCCTCCTTTAAAGTGCAGGCATTGTACTTCACATTTCCAGGACTCAAGTCTGGCTAACTGGTTTCCCTAAATACTTTCACAAAATATTACCCAGCTCACACTCCAATAGCTTGTCAGGTCCTAAACAACCATTTGTCTCCATTCACTCCTATCTACACGCTCAGGCATGTTTGCTGGAAATCCAAGCCCCTTGCCCACAAAACCTCCTTTACCCCCTTTCTCCAACCTTTTTAAGGACGACCTCTACCCCGCCTTCCTTCCCTTACAGATTTATACATTCTCTAAGTCATTCTACTTTGTTCCATTCTCTCTAAATGACCAAACCACCTCAACAACCCCTCTTCAGCCCTCTGACTAATAATTTTAGTAACTCCACACCTTCTAATTTCCACACTACGAATTCTCTGCATAATATTTACACCACACATTACCCTTAGACAGGACATCTCCACTGCCTCCAGCTCCCTCCTCCCAAGCTTCACACCCATATAAGATTGTTAGTACCACTGTACTTATGTACATTTCCTTCTTTGCCTCCATTGTTAATGTTTTTTTGTCTCCACAGATACCTCAATGCACCACTCACCTTTTTTCCTTCATCAGTTCTATGGTTAACCTCATCCTTCACAAACCCATCCGCTGACAAGTCGACTCCCAAATATCTGAAAACATTCACTTCTTTCGTACTCCCTCTCTCTAATGTGATATCCAATTTTTCTTTATCCAAATTATTTAATACCCTCATCACCTTACTCCTATCTATATTCACTTTCAACCTTCTACCTTTACACACCCTCTTAGCAAATCAAAATTGTAATTACACATTGTAACCTTTACAAAGAAATAAACTTATTATTATTATTTGCAACTTTTCTTTAGAATTTCCCATAAGCACAGTATCATCAGCAAAAAGTATCTGTCAACTCCCATTATGTACTTGATTCCCCATAATTTAATCCCACCCCTCTCCCCAACACCCTAGCATTTACTTCTTTTACAACCCCATCTATAAATATATTAACCCTTTCAGGGTCCGTGCTGTAGATCTACAGCTTTACGTTCAGGGTCCAAACCGTAGATCTACGCCATGAGCTCAGCTCACTCTGATAAGCTGTGAGTGATAAATTTGGGCCTAAATGTGAGAGAATACATCTATGTGGTATGTGTGCACCACATAAAACAAATCCTGCAGCACACAGTGTATAATGAGAGAAAAAACTGAGACGGTAATTTTCGATTAAAACAGCGACTTTGCAGTGTTTTTCGTATATTTTTTATAGTTGTATTTGCGATTTCTTGGTCTCATTTGATAGAATGGAAGACATATTACAGAAATAGAGATGATTTTGATTGGTTTTAGCACTGGAAATGGCTTGAAACTGAGCTCAAAGTAGAGGAAATGATAAATTTTTGCCGATGTTCAAGAGTAAGCGAACGACCTCACACGTCTAATACATGCCAGCTGGTGGGTCTAATATACATTCACAAATGTGGTGATGATATTTATACAATTATTACAATATTGCATAACAGTAAATCTTCTATTTTTTGGTTTGAATAAAAATTCATTATGTGAATAAAAAATCAAAATGGAATTCATTTGTAAAGCCTCAAAACGTAACCAGTGAGCATAGGAAATGTTAGTTTAGTGCCAGGAATACCTACATTGTTTATTCTGGACCCTATTTTGAAATTGGAATATTTTGAACTTTGTGCTAAATTGACCAAATTACCAATTTCCAATCACTTTATTTTGTAGTTGAAACAGTTGACTTGGCGATTTCTTGTGCTCAGTCAATAGAATAGATGTAATACTAGTGAAATAGCTAAGAATTTAGTCGACTGGAATATTGGCCTAAAATGGGAGTCAAAGTTGGCAAAATTGCCTATTCGTAAATATCGCTGACACATCAGAATTCGCGAGAGCATAATTTCATCAATTTTCCATCAAATTTTGTACTTTTCATTTTATTACCTTCAGAAAAAGATTCTCTACAATTTCATAAGAAAAAATAAAATTTTTTTTTTTTTTTAAATTCTTGGACCCTGGTGCCCACTTTGAAATTTGGCCTCTGGACCCTGAAAGGGTTAAACAGTCATGGTGACATTACACATCCCTGTCTAAGACCTACTTTTATGGAGAAGTAATCTCCCTCTCTCCTATACACCCTAACCTGAGCCTCACTATCCTCATAAAAACCCTTTACAGCATTTAGTAACTTACTACCTATTCCATACACTTGCAACATGTGCCACATTGCTCTTTTATCCACTCTATCATATGCCTTTTCTAAATCCATAAATGCAATGAAAACTTCCCTACCTTTATCTAAATACTGTTCACATATATGCTTCAATGTAAATATTTGATCTACATATCCCTTACCCACTAAAGCCTCCTTGCTCATCTGCAATCCTACTCTTTGTCTTACCTCTAATTCTTTCTATAATAACCCTACTGTACACATTACCTGATATACTCAGTAAACTTATACCCCTATAATTTTTACAATCTCTTTTGTCCTCCTTCCCTTTATATAAAGGAACCGTACACACTCTCTGCTAATCCATAGGTACCTTCCCCTGTTTCATATATTTATTAACCCTTAAACGGTCCAAACGTATATATATGTTAACTCGCGCAGCGCCCTGAATATTTTGAAAAAGAAAAAAACACTTTTTTTTTATAGAGAAAAAGAGCACATTATTTAAAGTGTTTTAGAATAATTTTTTTTTTTTTAACCCTTTCAGGGTCCGTCCCGTAGATCTACGGCTTTACGTTCAGGGTCCAAACCGTAGATCTACGCCATGAGCTCAGCTCACTCTGATAAACTGTGAGTGGTACATTTGGGCCTAGATATGAGAGAATACATCTATGTGGTATGTGTGCACCACATAAAACAGATCCTGCAGCACACTGTGTATAATGAGAGAAAAAAAATGAAATCATGATTTTTCGATTAAAACAGCAACTTTGCAGTGTTTTTTCGTATGTTTTTTATAATTGTATTTGCGATTTCTTGGGCTCATTTGATAGAATGGAAGACATATTACAGAAATAGAGATGATTTTGATTGGTTTTAGCACTGGAAATAGCTTGAAACTGAGCTCAAAGTAGCAGAAATGTTAAATTTTTGCCGATATTCAAGAGTAAACAAACGACCTCATACGTCTAATACACGTCAGCTGGTGGGTCTAATATACATTCACAAATATGGTGATGATATTTATACAATTATTACAGTATTGCATAACAGTAAATCTTCTATTTTTTGATGTGAATAAAAATTCATTATGTGAATAAAAAATCAAAATGGAATTTATTTGTAAAGCCTCAAAACATAACTAATGAACAGAGGAAATGTTAGTTTAGTGCCAGGAATGCCTACATTGTTCATTCTGGACCCTATTTTGAAATTGGAATATTTTGAACTTTGTGTTAAATTGGGCAAATTAACAATTTCCCATCACTTTATTTTGTAGTTGAAACAGTTGACTTGGCGATTTCTTGTGCTCAATCGATAGAATAGAAGTAATACTAGTGAAATAGCTAAGAATTTGGTTGATTGGAATAATGTAATTGGCCTAAAATGGGAGTCAAAGTCGGCAAAATCGCCGATTCGTAAATATCGCTGACACATCAAAATTCGCGAGAGCATAATTTCGTCAATTTTCCACCAAATTTCGTACTTTTTGTTTTATTACCTTCACAAAAAGATTCTCTACGATTTCATAAGAAAAAATAACAAATTTTTTTTTTTTAAATTCTTGGACACTGGTGCGTGACTCCAGATTTGGGCCTTGGACCCTGAAAGGGTTAAGGCCAGTACTTACCGAGATATGAGGCCGCGGAGTTGGCACTTGGGGATCACCTGACGGCAACATGGAGCACTGCCGCTTGCAGAAATTCTACATATTTGCTGTTTTCTTCCATTTTTTTTAATTTTCTTGGTTTTAATGATATGATAATTATGTTTTATGGCATATCTTTTGATTTCAATGCCAGTTTTTGTTTATACACCAATATTATATACAAAATTATTATCATATTGTTATAAACACACATGTACACACTGACAGGTGATTTTGCACACCTGGCTGAATCACATTCTATTATCTACAACGATATACAAGTATTTACATGTCCTACTTATGTTTCTAGAACTCCATGATTGTATGATACTCCATGAAGCATGGATTTATACAGAGTGCCACCCCACACTGGTGCCAAATGAATCGTGTGTCCTTCCGCTGTTGGGGTCGTTTTTTGGTGGTAGCACACACAACACACTCTTTCTGGGCATTCTTCTTCTTCTTTTGGGTAGGTGGTATTGGTACCAGATAGTGACAGTTAGGAGTGATTCGGTCTGGTACTTCCCCCACTGGCTGTGGTTGGGGGACAGGTTGACTTGGCGATTTCTTGTGCTCAATCGATAGAATAGAAGTAATACTAGTGAAATAGCTAAGAATTTGGTTGATTGGAATAATGTAATTGGCCTAAAATGGGAGTCAAAGTCGGCAAAATCGCCGATTCGTAAATATCGCTGACACATCAAAATTCGCGAGAGCATAATTTCGTCAATTTTCCACCAAATTTCGTACTTTTTGTTTTATTACCTTACAAAAAGATTCTCTACGATTTCATAAGAAAAAATAACAAATTTTTTTTTTTTAAATTCTTGGACACTGGTGCGTGACTCCAGATTTGGGCCTTGGACCCTGAAAGGGTTAAGGCCAGTACTTACCGAGATATGAGGCCGCAGAGTTGGCACTTGGGGATCACCTGACGGCAACATGGAGCACTGCCGCTTGCAGAAATTCTACATATTTGCTGTTTTCTTCCATTTTTTTTAATTTTCTTGGTTTTAATGATATGATAATTATGTTTTATGGCATATCTTTTGATTTCAATGCCAGTTTTTGTTTATACACCAATATTATATACAAAATTATTATCATATTGTTATAAACACACATGTACACACTGACAGGTGATTTTGCACACCTGGCTGAATCACATTCTATTATCTACAACGATATACAAGTATTTACATGTCCTACTTATGTTTCTAGAACTCCATGATTGTATGATACTCCATGAAGCATGGATTTATACAGAGTGCCACCCCACACTGGTGCCAAATGAATCGTGTGTCCTTCCGCTGTTGGGGTCGTTTTTTGGTGGTAGCACACACAACACACTCTTTCTGGGCATTCTTTTTCTTCTTTTGGGTAGGTGGTATTGGTACCAGATAGTGACAGTTAGGAGTGATTCGGTCTGGTACTTCCCCCACTGGCTGTGGTTGGGGGACAGGTTGACTTGGCGATTTCTTGTGCTCAATCGATAGAATAGAAGTAATACTAGTGAAATAGCTAAGAATTTGGTTGATTGGAATAATGTAATTGGCCTAAAATGGGAGTCAAAGTCGGCAAAATCGCCGATTCGTAAATATCGCTGACACATCAAAATTCGCGAGAGCATAATTTCGTCAATTTTCCACCAAATTTCGTACTTTTTGTTTTATTACCTTCACAAAAAGATTCTCTACGATTTCATAAGAAAAAATAACAAATTTTTTTTTTTTAAATTCTTTGACACTGGTGCGTGACTCCAGATTTGGGCCTTGGACCCTGAAAGGGTTAAGGCCAGTACTTACCGAGATATGAGGCCGCGGAGTTGGCACTTGGGGATCACCTGACGGCAACATGGAGCACTGCCGCTTGCAGAAATTCTACATATTTGCTGTTTTCTTCCATTTTTTTTAATTTTCTTGGTTTTAATGATATGATAATTATGTTTTATGGCATATCTTTTGATTTCAATGCCAGTTTTTGTTTATACACCAATATTATATACAAAATTATTATCATATTGTTATAAACACACATGTACACACTGACAGGTGATTTTGCACACCTGGCTGAATCACATTCTATTATCTACAACGATATACAAGTATTTACATGTCCTACTTATGTTTCTAGAACTCCATGATTGTATGATACTCCATGAAGCATGGATTTATACAGAGTGCCACCCCACACTGGTGCCAAATGAATCGTGTGTCCTTCCGCTGTTGGGGTCGTTTTTTGGTGGTAGCACACACAACACACTCTTTCTGGGCATTCTTCTTCTTCTTTTGGGTAGGTGGTATTGGTACCAGATAGTGACAGTTAGGAGTGATTCGGTCTGGTACTTCCCCCACTGGCTGTGGTTGGGGGACAGGTTGTGGTGTGACAGGTCGCTGTTGAGGGACAGGTACAGGTGTAGTACCATACTTTCTTGCTATCTATTTGACAACATTCAGAGAGAATTCTGCAAAACGTTGTCGTTTTCCAGTCTTTATTTCATACATATTGAATGCATTGAGCACTTCAATGTCTACAAGGTGAAAAAAGTTTTATATAGCACTTGCGACTCCTACGCACACAGTCAACAAACCCTATCATCATGTCACACTTGTCAACTAGTCGCATATTGTTCGTATAGTCCACGACAGCAGCTGGCTTTACAATAGGTTCTTTGTTGAACTTGCTCAATCTGTCTGTCTGCACCATCTCGTTTCTGTGGATGGTTGACAGCAATGTCACGTCCCGTTTGTCATGCCACGTCAGTGCCATTATGTCATTAGCATGAAACACTTGCACTGCACCTTCAACACTGCCTCCACTGAACCTTGGCATATGTTTTCTATTTCTTCTCACTGTTCCACATATATCAGTATTGCTCACACGTAGGAAATCAGCGAGCATAGGGCTTGTATACCAGTTGTCTGTGTACAATGTATGGCCCTTGCCAAGGTATGGTTCCATCATCCTGTGAACAACATCATTGGAAATGCCCAACATCCGTCTGTCATCATAGAGTGTGTTTCTCCCGGTGTATACAATAACATCCAACACAAGACCACTCTCACAGTCACACATAACAAAAAGTTTTATACCAAAGCGATTATGATTGCTCGGTATATATTGCTTGAATGACAAGCGTCCCTTGAACAGAATCAAGGACTCATCAACAACAGCGTTCTTGAAGGGATAAAAGTATGCACTGGATTTCTGCTTCAAATACATAAACACTTCCCGGATTTTGTATAGAAGGTCATTTCTGTTTGGCGTATTTCTGTCTGAGAAGTGCAACATTCGTAGCAACAGAGTGAATCTGTTGCAGGGAAGGAGGTCACGGAAAACTGGAGTACTGATGAAGTGGTCTGTGGACCAGTAATTACGTATATTGTTCTTATAGATATGTGGCATAAGCATGACAGTGGCAAAGAATAAATCCATTTCAGCCACTGTTGTGTCCTTCCACCTGTGCAGCTGTGACGATTCTCCAGCCTCTGTTATGTTGTCCATGACATATCGGTAATAATTGTTTGTCTAGGATGCTATCAAGTTCATTATAGGCTCGTCAAAGTACAACTGGAAATAGTCTAACTCTGTAGACTCACTCATTATGGGACATTCTGGCTGGATACCACTTCCACTTGCATCAAAATCACAAGGCTGTGGCACGAATATACTTTGTGTCCAGTTCCACTCACGATCACATGGTGCAGGGTGGACCTGTGGCATGGGGCGAGGGGGAGCAGGAGGAGGGACAGGAGTGGAGGCAGCACATGGTTGAGGGGATGCCGGGCGGTCCTTTGTCTGTCCACCCACTGCGCCATGTGGTCCAGGCACCGTGCCACCCACCACTACTTCCTCCATCCCTGCATACTCTCCTTCATGATCACTTTCACTATCAGTGGCTGAGGTTTTGGATCGTGACCTGCCATGACCCTTGGGGATTGCATATGGCACACTGCCTGAACGTAGATAACGACTCCTAAAAGTACACTTCACTGGTGAATAATGAACTCCACTATCACTAGACAAATCCTCGAATGGCATAAAATCAATCTCATCATCACTTACATCACTTTCACTATCACTAAAACACTGGGAAAATGATAGTTTCCTCTTGTGAAGTTTCCTATGGGTAACACTTGCCACTCCGGAGGTGCTTGGCCCAGGGTCTTGTGTGGCCACACTGGCCACCCCAGAAGTGCTTGGCCTAGGGTCTGCTGTGGCCACACTGGCTACCCCAGAGGTGATTGGCCCAGGGTCACGTGTGGCTACCCCAGAGGTTATGGGCTGAGGGTCATCTGGGTTATCATCGACATTTTCACTAATTCCTTGAATATTATTGGCCCCATTGGTGTCAAATCCACTAAACTCACGATCTATGCCACTTTCCTCGAATAGTAGAGTGTTAATACGACGAGCCGTGAGTGAATCACGAGGATGTGCCATGATGTTGACCCAAGATGGAGCTGAATGTAACTGGTACCATGTGGTACCCAGGTGTCCCAGATTTTTTGTATACTGTCCACACTGAGTGCGCACACCCATTCTCTCATGTCTAGGCGAACAGGCCTATCGCGCCAATTTTGAATGAATGAAAATAAAATGTATATATACGTTTGGGGCGCTACACGAGAGAACGTATATATATGTTTGGACCGTTTAAGGGTTAAACAAAAATACCAACCACTCAACACTATATCCCCCCTGCTTTTAACATTTCTGTCATGATCCCGTCAGTTCCTGCTGCTTTACCCCCTTTCATTCTATGTAATGCCTCACGCGCCTCTCCCACACTCACATCCTGCTCTTCTTCACTCCTAAAAGATATTATACCTTCCTGACCAGTGCATGAAATTACCGCCTCCATTTCATCATCGACATTAAAAAGTTCCTCAAAATATTCCCACCATCTACCCAATACCACCAGCCCCCCATCTACTAACTCCCCTACTCTGGTTGTTTAATATATTTATAGATGGGGTTGTAAGAGAAGTAAATGCGAGGGTCTTGGCAAGAGGCGTGGAGTTAAAAGATCAAGAATCACACACAAAGTGGGAGTTGTCACAGCTGCTCTTTGCTGATGACACTGTGCTCTTGGGAGATTCTGAAGAGAAGTTGCAGAGATTGGTGGATGAATTTGGTAGGGTGTGCAAAAGAAGAAAATTAAAGGTGAATACAGGAAAGAGTAAGGTTATGAGGATAACAAAAAGATTAGGTGATGAAAGATTGAATATCAGATTGGAGGGAGAGAGTATGGAGGAGGTGAACGTATTCAGATATTTGGGAGTGGACGTGTCAGCAGATGGGTCTATGAAAGATGAGGTGAATCATAGAATTGATGAGGGAAAAAGAGTGAGTGGTGCACTTAGGAGTCTGTGGAGACAAAGAACTTTGTCCTTGGAGGCAAAGAGGGGAATGTATGAGAGTATAGTTTTACCAACGCTCTTATATGGGTGTGAAGCGTGGGTGATGAATGTTGCAGCGAGGAGAAGGCTGGAGGCAGTGGAGATGTCATGTCTGAGGGCAATGTGTGGTGTGAATATAATGCAGAGAATTCGTAGTTTGGAAGTTAGGAGGAGGTGCGGGATTACCAAAACTGTTGTCCAGAGGGCTGAGGAAGGGTTGTTGAGGTGGTTCGGACATGTAGAGAGAATGGAGCGAAACAGAATGACTTCAAGAGTGTATCAGTCTGTAGTGGAAGGAAGGCGGGGTAGGGGTCGGCCTAGGAAGGGTTGGAGGGAGGGGGTAAAGGAGGTTTTGTGTGCGAGGGGCTCGGACTTCCAGCAGGCATGCGTGAGCGTGTTTGATAGGAGTGAATGGAGACAAATGGTTTTTAATACTTGACGTGCTGTTGGAGTGTGAGCAAAGTAACATTTATGAAGGGATTCAGGGAAACCGGCAGGCCGGACTTGAGTCCTGGAGATGGGAAGTACAGTGCCTGCACTCTGAAGGAGGGGTGTTAATGTTGCAGTTTAAAAACTGTAGTGTAAAGCACCCTTCTGGCAAGACAGTGATGGAGTGAATGATGGTGAAAGTTTTTCTTTTTCGGGCCACCCTGCCTTGGTGGGAATCGGCCGGTGTGATAATAATAAAAATAATAAAAATAAATCCAAAATTTTTTCTTCTTTTCATCAAAATATCTTGTCAGTGCCTCTCCCACTCCTTCATCTACTCTCCTTTCATACTCTCACCATTCTCTTCACCTTTCATTTACTCTCCATATTCTCTGCTCTTCTTACAACACTTCTTTTTCCTTTTTCTTTTATTGCACCCTTTACTTCATTCCAGCAATCACTCCTCTTTCCTCCTGTACCCACCCTCCTATAGCCACAAACTTGTGCCCCACATTCTATTACTACATTTTTAAAACTATCCCAACCCTCTTCAACCCCCCCACTACTCATACTTGCATTAGCCCACCTTTCTGCCAATAATTGCTTATATCTCATCCTAACTTCCTCCTCCCTTAATTTATACACTTTCACCTCTCTCTTATTTACTGTTGCCATTGTCCTTTTGTCCCGTCTACCTCTTACTCTAACTGTAGCTACATCTAAATAATTATCTGATATGTCAGTTGCCCCTCTATAAACATGTACATTCTGAAGCCTACCCATCAACCTTCTACCCACCCATACATAATCTAACAAACTACTTTCATTATGTACTATATCATACCTTGTATACTTATCCTCTTTTTCATAAAATATGTATTACTTATTACCAAACCTCTTTCTACACATAGCTCAATTAAAGGCTCCCCATTTTCATTTACCCCTTGCACCCTCCACGACATTTTTACCCACTTTAGCATCGAGATTCGCAACCACAAGTACTCTCTCACTTGGTTCAAAACTCCCCATGCACTCACTCAACATTTCCCAAAATCTCTGTATCTCCTCTGCACTTCTTATGGGAAATATTGCTTCGAATTTGTGCCGTTTTGAATATAGGCCGACCTTCTGGAATGGATTACAGCCGATATTCAGGGTTCCACTGTACTTGTAAATTCTTTTTACACTTCCCTGGCAAAATATCTGAAGCAGATAATTTCCCAGTCAATGGATAAAGTAAATCTTTATTAATTTTGGTAAAAATTATGCAGTGATCAAGGGAGTACTAATTCTCTACTGTACTATTGTACTAGGTGATCAGACAGGTACCAGGGTATACTTTTTGCATTAAACTTTCTACCCTAAGCTGTGGCCTGTTTCATAATACTTTAAGAGAACCACTGCAAAGTCATGCGATAAATAATGTTTTGGGTTCTGTCTGTCAGTTTTTTCTATATTCATTTACCCCAGTTAAAGTTTATAAAATTAATCAACTCATTTCATTTCCAAAAATAAATTGTACCAAAGCTTCACATTTTATCACAGATCTTTGGTACAGTATTTCTTCATTACTTACCCAAAGACAACACATTATGTACAACATATATTACACTAGATGAGTATGTGTTAAGAGTTTGGATATCCAGTAGGCTTCTGTTAGCATGTTAGATAGGAATGAGTGGAGGCAAATGGTTTTTATGATTTGACATGCTGTTGGAGTGTGAACAAAGTAGCATTTATGAAGGGAGTCAGGGAAAATAGTTAGGTGGACTTGAGTCCTGAAGGTGAATAGTGCAGTGCCTGCACTCTGAAGGAGGGATGAGGATGTTGTATTTCAGAGAATCATTTGAGCTATTATGTCAAATGTCGTCATGAGTGCCAGTCTCCTATGTGTGGATTGTTTCCATACTGAGGTGTCAGCACACTCCTGGGAAGACAGTGATTGAGTGAATAGCAGTGGAAATTACTTTTTTTTTTAGGTCACCCTGCCTTAGTGGAAGATGGCTGGTGTTAAAAAATAAAGAGTGTTTGTACTATAGTATTGTGGTGATTATTTTATGAATGATTGTTTCATGCTGGCTGACATTTTGACAACTGCTTAAAAAAAAAAATCCTTGAATTTCTTAATTCTTTCAGCTACCATTGGATTGAGATGAATTATGTTTGATTCATGTTTTCCATAGGCTTTATGAGCATTTTTACAACAAGAAAAGAATTTCACTGTAAACATGCTTGTACTGCATATTTAAGAGTTTCAAATATCCTTAAGTATATTCCTAGAAAGATAATATATTAAGCTGACAATGTCTTGCAGTTACGCTCTTGGAAAAGATGAATTACTGTACTTTTTTATTTTTTGTTTGAAAAATTCTGTAAGGTAAATGGGTTCTCTGGTGTAAGTGTCTCATGTTTAAAGGTTAATTCATATTGAATGCTAATGAAATTATTCTCTCAGATTTTATCATTTATTTTCCTTGCAGCTTAACACTACCACTGGTGGGAGAAAGAGAAAATTCAGCTGCAGCTTCCAATTCAGTCAACTCAACTCCTGCATCAGATACATTTTACACAGCTACCTCTGTCCTTTCCCCAGACCCTCATGACCTGACATCACCCTTGTCTCCTCTACCTCTTGATGTGCCTCACTCTGCAACTGAACTGCATAAAGAGGAGTCAAGCAAGTGTGTTCTTGGTGCCTTTGGTGATGAAAAAAATAACTTTCCTTCTGAAGTGCCTACAGAAGATACAGTAGATTTTGATGTAACTTCACATTTTGAGACAGGGGATATTGATATTTGTGCATCTGTGTACAAATCTCCAAGTGTCATTGATTCTGAAAATGTCTCTTGTATTTTTCCACCCGATGATAGTGATGCTATCTCTCAGGATCAAAAGCTTTTACCAGCTATAAATTATGCAAATTTAGAAGGTGCATCTAACACAGTTAACATCAGTACATCTCCTGTTCTCCAAGATGGTGGCCATTTGAAGTTTCCAGGGTCTCCCATAGAATCAGAAGCCACATCTACACCTATCAGAGCAGGAAGTACTCGTGCACTTAAAAAGGGGTTTGGAAGTACGAGTAATCAGTTACACGATGGAGATAAAAGAGAAAACTCAAGTTTGTGTTTGTATAAAGTAAAAGTAAAAAAGCTGGCATGTGATTTAAACAGTGCACCATTGAACATTATATCTGATAACCCCGATTCCTCTGTCTCAGAAATTGATAATGATATCTCTGAATCAGATAACAACAATTGTTCTTCTGGAAATGGAAACAAGGAAGGTAATCAGTCACAAAAACATGAAAGTCATTATAAATGTATTGATGGTAACCCCATAGCCAGAGTAAAAGACAGCAGTGCGTTGAATAACGAAACTGATACATCATCAGTTTGGTTCTCTGGGGTGGACAGAAGTGAAGGAAGTGCATTAATATCTCCAGACACTGAAGCTGCCAAAGCAGCAGAAGTACTTTTAAGACTGAGAGACAACACTGATAATTCTAATGTCAGCATAAATGAAAAGGTACGTCATACACATTATAATTGTATTAAAGTACAAGGTAAATAATATTTGCTTAAAGACTTCCAATTAGTTAAAATTACTTGTGAAATGTATGCATGTAAAGGTGTTGCAGTTCAGCAGATCATTTGGAAAAATAACTAGAAAATGAGTGATTTTGAATGTATATCCTTCTTTGGGTTGCCCCATCTGGATGGGAATGGCTGTGTTAGGAAAAAAGTCATGTCAAAACATACAGGCAATGTAACAAAAACTAACAGATATATAGTTAAGCACAGGTATACACAGGTACAGAATATCACAGTGTAAGCTGGTATAGCAATCAGTCATTGCACAAAGCAGTAGAACTGGAATCAACTTCATTTTGTTTTTTCACCATAGTTGTTTTAGATTGTCACAATACCTTTAGTTTTGAGGTGGTGTATCTGTGAGATTTACTTGTGACCAGTTTTATTTTTTTTTGCTCTTGCAGCCTGACTAAGGCTAGGCTTTCCTGTTGATTGCCTTTTTAACTAGGCTGTTGCTTTTAGCAACCCACTGACCCAGATCACCAAACAGCCTGGTTGATCTAGCACATGTGATGGTGGTGTAGAAGCCTTCCTCTTGAAGACTTCTACAACTCTTTGGGCAATTTTTCTGATATCTGCTGACAGCATATCTCTGACGCACCTGTAACTAACTGCTTTCCACAGTTTTCCTACTCTCACAACTTGGCTTGGGGTTAGGCTTTTTTGCTGATTTCCTGTTCATCCAGGATGTTGCTGTTGGTGGCTCTCTGGCCCACATACCCATCACAGCCTGGTTGATCTGGCACTTGAAGGAGGTAGTGATCATGTTTCCTCTTGGTCTGGCAGTATTTCTGATAGATTTAATTGCTGTGGACCACAGATGTTGACTACTGATAGCACTGTCAGATCGACATTTATCATCCTCTTCATTTTTTTTTAAATGTCAGTTTTACAGGCTAAAAGCTGTTATACTACCTCAGCCCATTCCAAAGCCCAGCTGGGTAAGTAGGTACCTGGGTCACATGCCCCCTGGCATGTGACCCAGGTACCTACTTATTGCTAGATAATTAGGGGCATCAGATATAAGGAAACAAATCCAGTGTATCCATCTGTGCCAGAGATTAAACCATGGACCCTCAGTATGTGAACTGAGCATGCTGCCAGTTAAATTTTTTTTTTTTTAATTAGTTGTTAACATAGTGGAACACAAAAATTTCAGCTTGATAGAGGCTGGAGACCATGCGGGACTTCTGAGGTAAATGATCGTGAAAAGTCTAGAAGGAATTTTAAAAAGAAAGATTATGTTACAAAAATAATAGTATGTAAATCATAGCAATGACACTCGCCATTTCTTGTTGTGGTTTTCCTCAGTTAGATACCTATGAGGACTCTATATACAGCTGTACATGATCTAGGCATCATGCTCAGTTAAATATGATGTACAGTGGTACATTGACTTACGAGTGCTCCAACGTACGAGTTTTTCGAGTTACGAGCTGTCACTCTGTTGATTTTTTGCTCCGAGTTACAATCCAAAATCCAAGTTACAAGCGAGCTTCAGATATGCCACCACTAGTTGATGCAGTGAATGCCACAACATCCCCTCAGCAGTGCACGTGTTTACTTCACTGTGGAAGCATCGCTCTTGTGTTGTGCTTGCATTTTGTGCAGTTATTTTGCCAAATTTCTTTTTTCTAACCATGGGTCCTAAGAAAGTAAGTGCAAAGGACAGTGCTGAGAAGAAGAGGATGATGTCCATTGAATTAACCCATAAACGGTCCAAGCAGATCTACGTTCACATGTGTAGTGCTACAAAAAGTAGATCTACGTTTTTTTACACATTTTCTAATGTAAAAAACAAAAAGATCTACTTTTATTACATTCAAATGTTGAAAAAACGTATATATACGTTTGGACCGTTTACGGGTTAAAGCATGAAATCATAGAAAAACACGAGCGAGGTATGCTGGTAGTGGAGTTAGTGAGGCAGTATCAGTGTAGTATGTACAATGGACCCCCGCCTTATGATATTAATCCGTTCCTGAGAGCTCATCCTTAGCCGAAATTATCGTTAGCCGAATTAATTTTCCCCATTAGAAATAATGGAAATCAAATTAATCCGTTCCTGACACCCCAAAGTATGAAAAAAAAAAAATTTTTTACCACATGAAATATTAATTTTTATACACACAAACTGAAGAAGACATGCACAATTACTACTCTACTAAGAATAGAATACATGACACTTACCTTTATTGAAGATCTGGTGATGATTGATGGGATGAGAGGAGGGGAGAGTGTGGAAGTTATTTTTGAGAAGGGGAATCCCCTTCCATTAGGACTTGAGGTAGCAAGTTCTTTTCTGGGGTTACTTCCCTTCTTCTTTTAATGCCACTAGGACCAGCTTGAGAGTCACTGGACCTCTGTCACATAACAAATCTGTCCATAGAGCTCTGTACCTCCCGTTCCTTTAAGACTTTCCTAAAATGGGCCATAACATTGTCATTGTACAGGTTGCCAACACGGCTTGCAGTAGCTGTTTCAGGGTGATTTTCTTCCGTAAAGGTTTGCAGTTCAACCCACTTTGCACACATTTCCTTGATCTTTGAAATAGGCAACTTTCTCAATTTCTCTCTCCCCTCCTCTGAAGCAGTTTCCTCAGGTCTGGCCTCATGCTGTTGAAGATGATCTTGCAGCTCATCAGTGGTTAGTTCTTCATTGTCCTCCTCCACCAAATCTTCCACATCCTCCCCACTAACCTCCAACCCCAAGGACTTCCCCAATGCCACAGTGGATTCCACAACTGGGATACGCTTCTCAATCCCTTTCTTCTACATATTGTGGCCACAGTTTCTTCCAAGCAGAGTTCAAGGTCCTCTTAGTCACTCCCTCCCAAGCCTTACCTATAAGGTTTACACAACTGAGGATACTAAAGTGATATTTCCAGAACTCTCTTAGAGTCAGTTGAGTGTCTGAGGTCACTTCAAAGCACTTTTGAAACATAGCTTTTGTGTAGAGTTTTTTGAAGTTTGAAATAGCTTTTGTGTAGAGTTTTTTGAAGTTTGAAATGACCTGCTGGTCCATGGGCTGCAGGAGAGGAGTGGTATTAGGAGACAAAAACTTGACCTTAATGAAGCTCATGTCCCCAGAAAGTCGCTCTGCCAAGTCTGAAGGATGACCAGGAGCATTGTCTAATACCAGGAGGCACTTAAGGTCCAATTTCTTTTCCATTAGGTAATTTTTCAAGTGGGGGCAAATGCATGGTGTAACCAGTCATAGACAAAGTCCCTAGTGACCCATGCCTTACTGTTTTCCCTCCACATCACACACAAATTAGCCTTGAGGACATTGTTTTGCCTGAACGCTCTGGGAGTTTCAGAGTGATACACCAATAAAGGCTTCACTTGGCAATCACCACTAGCATTAGCACACATCAAAAGAGTAAGCCTGTCTTTCATAGGCTTCTGTTCTGGGAGTGCCTTTTCCTCCTGAGTAATGTAGGTCCTGCTTGGCATTTTCTTCCAAAGCAGGCCTGTTTCGTCGCAATTAAACACTTGTTCGGGTTTAAATTCTTCACTGTCTATGTACTCCTTGAATTCCTTCACATATTTTTCAGCCGCTTTTTGGACCGAACTGGCATCCTCACCATGCCTTATCACACTATGTATGCCACTATGATTCTTAAATCTCTCAAACCAACCTTTGCTGCCCTTTAAAATTCACTCACATCACCACTAGTTGCAGGCATTTTTCTAATGCAACTTCCTAGCCTTATCATATATGATCGCTTGAGAGATGCTATCTCCTGCAATCTGTTTTTCGTTTATCCACACCAATAACAGTCTTTCAACAACTTCTATCACTTGCGATCTCTGTTTCAAAAACAAACTTGCACCTTTTGCAAGAACAGCTTCCTTGATTGCCGTTTTGTTGGCCAAGATAGTAGCGATGGTTGATTGGGGTTTGGTATACAACCTGGCCAGCTCCGAGACACGCACTCCTCTTTCGTACTTAGTAATTATCTCTTTCTTCATTTCCATAGTAATTTTCACCCTTTTTACCACAGGGTTGGCACTAGAAGCTTTCTTGGGGACCATGGTGACTTATTTTGCAGTTACAAGCACTAAAAACACTGTGATAATATGAAATGTACCGAATGTATGCTTAGATGCGGCCGCACTGGCTGGCTTGTAAACACTGGCACCCACGGGGCAGCTGAGGCCGCACGTGGGGCGCGTCCCGGACGAATCACGTAAGGCGAGGCAAAATTTTTGAGTTCAAATGCTTCATATAGCGAATTTAACGAAACGCGATGTGTTCGTAAGGCGGGGGTCCACTGTATTTCAATATGTACCATACTAAAGCAGGAGGAGTCAATAAAGGCTGTAATGCCAGCCAAGGGAATTACAATAATTTCTAAGCTGTAGCAAGTAAGTTAATCAATAGAAAAAGCACGAAATGAAGCGAACTCCTCCAGTGAAATGAAAAAAAACAAAAAAACAACTTGTAGCAATTAAGTTCAGTGATAAAGTGTAGCATTAAGAGTGTAGCAGGTAAGTTAAGCGATAGAAAAAGCACGAAACGAAATGAGCTCCTCCAATCTCCTCTGCCTATCTTTTCTACCCTCCATCTCTGCCAGCCTCTGTTCTCCAAGGTAAATACTGTACATACACTTTATAAAACCAGTTTATTTCTTTATATTCTCTGTTATGTTTTATTATGTTTTTATAAAATATTTTTTATTTATAAATACATTGTTTCAGTGCTTTCCTTATGAAATTAGTGATCTAGTGCAGTTAGCCTCACAAACACTCTGTTTTCTCTTACAATAAGATTTCAGAAGGGGAAGCATGGGAAGATACAGTCAGTGATGATTATTTTTGCATTGGGAGTGGCCGCCACCACTCGTCACATAATGACATATTTTATTCATTCTAGAGTATATATCATGTTTATATGTCATTTATATTGTTTATTATATCATATTAGATCAGTTGCAATGGATAAATAAGCTGTAGAGTTGATATTAGCATTATATTGAAGTATTTTCTGCCTCCTGAGAGCAAGGAATTCTGCTGGGATGGATTAATGGCATTGCAGTTAATTTCAGTGAGGAAAATTGATTTGATATACGAGCAAATTGAGTTACAAGCTAGGTCACGGAACGGATTAAACTCGTAAGTCAAGGTACCACTGTATTTGCATCATGTTGAATGAAGAAACATAATGCAGTAGGGCTGATTAAATAGACCTGAGACAAAAATATTACCTTTACCTATGTTCAAGTCACCATCTGAGTCTTCACTAACAATACAAGGTGCTGCTGATGCATCAGGAAGATCCAGAAAATGGCCTTAATGCAACCACTATTGGTAAAATGCTCAGTAATTTTTTCTCTTGGCTTTATATCATACACAATAAAAAAAATTTATAGCTTAATTTACTTAGCTTTGCTCAAGAACAGCATTTCAACTTCCACTATTTTCTGAGTTATCAGGTTGTTCCCTGAATTTTTTATGCTTGTCATTCTTACCAGAAGGACCTACAAATGGTGATGACATGATTCTGAGAAGACATAGCAATGGTTGATATACAAGATTTATGGATAAATATGATATAAAATGTTATCAGTTTAAGTGTGAGTCAGTGCATAGGTGGTCAAGGGGCAGCATGGGGCAATTGAGGAGGTTCTTTCCTGAGTCAGCAGCTGAAATAAGAACTACATACATGCCCTTCCCTTCTCTCATAGCCCATATAAGTCTACCAAAGCTATTGCCAAATGGTGGGTGGGTGATGAGGGCTTAGGTCGACTACATGCTGATCCAAGATATTGGATTTCAGCCGAAATAAGCGAACAAATCATTTCCTAGTACATAGTACTAAACCAAGATTTCAAGAGTGTCAAAAATCAGATTTAAAGAAATGGTGTTCCACTGTATAGAGCATAATAGCCAAGATACTCTCCTGATATACATAAATTACATCACACTGCTCTTCATCTGGCCCTCTATAATTTATTCTTAATAATACGCTTTGCCCAGCTCCCTTCATATATGTACTGATATGTCGTACCCTGTTGACTATCTGTTAATTGTTCCAGGGGTCATCATTTCCATGGCCTGATCCCTGGACCAGAACTCCTGGTTGCTAGCCTAAGCACTCAAGCTGTTGATGTTAGCAGCATGCACTTCAACATAAGCACCATAGCTCGGTGGATCAGGAGAGTTAGGGATCTGGTAATAATTGTATTATATATTAAGGAATGGTTAAAATATAAACTGTATATATTATCAACAATACTGCTGCTTTGAAATATGAGCATATTAAGGGCACACCATACCATCATTAATAAATAAGCCTTATAAATAAATAGTAAATATTTTTTTCCAAAAAGTTCACAGTTGTTAAAAAATTAGGTGACATTTCATATGTTCTGGAAAAGCTGGTTATGAAGAGCATTTGGCAGACCAAAACTGGTATACACTGTATTTAAAACTACAGCACTTGATATTGTATAAATGTTTAGTTGATGTTAGATTATTTGAATAGTAAGGTAAATATAATTGAGATAACTGATGACAAGATTATTAAATGTACTGATTATGTAAAAAATTGCATATTAAAACAGCAATGAAGAGATAGTGATACAAAACCATATTGAAAATGATGATTCTAATGTGGATAGAATGGGCTTATGAGTATGAAAGTTAAGTGAATCTGGACAAGCAGGTTGCATTAGATACACACAGTATTAGACATCTATATTCAGTATTCATAAATTTATATCCGATTCAGGGCTTTTTCTTTTTTTAGTTTTATTATTGAAGTACAGAACTGTAGTGGGCAGATAGGGAAGCTTTTCAATCTTCATTTGGAGAGTTCCACAATTTTTAGGCCTTTTATTTTCATGGAATTTCTCCACAGGTTGAGTCAAACACAAGATATATGAGAGATTTGTTTCTTATATTTTGTCTTTGCATTCTGTTGCAGCTCTGCAAGAAAAGTTTGAGCATTGAGTTAATATTTGTATTGAATATCTTCTGTGTAGTATGCACAGTACTAAGTGTGGATGTTTTGTATGTTGAGTAAATTTAAACCTTGAGTTAGTGGAGATTTGTTGTGTAGAACCTGTTGGAGTGATCATTCCAGTAGCAGGTTTTTGTTAAGTTATGATAGGTTTTAGGTAATTTGCTGTTGTAGATCACCATTAGGTAAGAATAGATTAGAGTAGTACAGAATGAGTAATGTCATTTGTGTATTTCATAGTAAGTATTTTTGACAGAGTTGCCACATTTAGAAATGTTTTTAGTTATATGGTGGATGTGAGTGTTGAATTTTAGCTTGTTGTCAAGATATGTACTTAAGACTTTTTTCCCTTATCTTGCCTTTTAATGTGTGTATTATTTACTTTTATGTTCAAGAGAATATTTTTAGCTTTATTCTCAAGCACAATGTAGAAGGCATTATCAGTAATGATTGTGAGTTTGTTGGGTGTCATCCAAGGAAATATTGTCACGATCTCGTCATTAACTGGGTTGTTAAGGTAAACTGGATGTGGATTTGAAATGACTAGAAGTTGTATTATCTGCAAATAAAGATTGGTTTCAGTTCTGGAAGGCATTAGGTAGGTCATTGATGTATATGAGAAATAATAAAGGGCCTAGGATGCTGTCCTGTGGCACACCTATATTGATAAGTTGAATTGATGAAGTAATATTGTTAATAATCACATGGTATATCTCATTAAAGTAGGACTTTGTCTGTGAGAGCATAGCTTCATATTCCATAATGTTCTAGTTTAAGCAGCAAGATTTTGTGGTCTACTGTAACAAAAGCTTTTCTTGGATCAGTAAAGAAGCCCACTTGATATTCATTATTTTCAAGAGATGAATATATTGAGTATAGGTAGTAGGTTGGTAGACAGCAACCGCCCAGGGAGGTACTACCGTCCTGCCAAGTGAGTGTAAAACGGAAGCCTGTAATTGTTTTACATGATGGTAGGATTGCTGGTGTCCATTTTTCTGTCTCATAAACATGCAAGATTTCAGGTATGTCTTGCTACTTCTACTTACACTTAGGTCATACTACACATACATTTTTTTTTTTTTTTTCAACAAGTCGGCCGTCTCCCACCGAGGCAGGGTGACCCAAAAAAAGAAAGAAAATCCCCAAAAAAGAAAATACTTTCATCATCATTCAACACTTTCACCACACTCACACATTATCACTGCTTTTGTAGAGGTGCTCAGAATACAACAGTTTAGAAGCATATACGTATAAAGATACACAACATATCCCTCCAAACTGCCAATATCCCAAACCCCTCCTTTAAAGTGCATGCATTGTACTTCCCATTTCCAGGACTCAAGTCTGACTATATGAAAATAACATACATGTACAAGCATATATATATACACACCCCTCTGGGTTTTCTAATATTTTCTTACTAGTTCTTGTTCTTGTTGTTTATTTTCTCTTACCTCCATGAGGAAGTGGAACAGAATTCTTCCTCATTAAGCCATGCGTGTTGTAGGAGGCAACTAAAATGCCGGGAGCAAGGGGCTAGTAACCTCTTCTCCTGTATATATTACTAAATGTAAAAGGAGAAACTTTCGTTTTTCCTTTTGGGCCACCCCGCCTCGGTGGGATACGTCCGGTGTGTTGAAAGTAAAAAAGAAAAGAATACATTGAGTCAAGAATTTTTATTAGTACAGCACATCATTTGTACTTTTACTGGACTGAAATCAAAGTGGCAAGGGTTAAGATATTATGTTCATATATGAATATGTTTAGTGGAGCCTCACTTTTTGTTTTGAATTCGTTCCAGAGAGTCTGACAGAAACCAAATTCAACAAAAACTAAAGCAATATTTCCCATAAGAAATACATAATGTAAATCCAATTAATCCATTCCAGACACCCAAAAATATTAACAAAAAATATGTTTTATAGAGAATATAGTTTTACATACAGAAAACAATGAGAAATATATTTTTTTTTTTTCAACAAATCGGCCGTCTCCCACCAAGGCAGGGTTACCCAAAGAGAAAGAAAATCCCCAAAAAGAAAATACTTTCATCATCATTCAACACTTTCACCTCACTCACACATAATCACAGTTTTTGCAGAGGTGCCCAGAATACAACAGTTTAGAAGTATATACGTATAAAAATACACAATATATCTCTCCAAACTGTCAATATCCCAAACCCCTCCTTTAGAGTGCAGGCATTGTACTTCCCATTTCCAGGACTCAAGTCCGGTTATATAAAATAACCGGTTTCCCTGAATCTCTTCACTACATATTACCCTGCTCACACTCCAACAGATCGTCAGGTCCCAAATACCATTCCTCTCCATTCACTCCTATCTAACATGCTCACGCACGCTTGCTGGAAGTCCAGGCCCCTCGCCCACAAAACCTTCTTTACCCCCTCCCTCCAACCTTTTCGAGGACGACCCCTACCCCGCCTTCCTTCCCCTACAGATTTATACGCTCTCCATGTCATTCTACTTTGATCCATTCTCTCTAAATGACCAAACCACTTCAACAACCCCTCTTCAGCCCTTTGACTAATACTTTTATTAACTCCACACCTTCTCCTAATTTCCACACTCTGAATTTTCTGCATAATATTTACACCACACATTGCCCTTAGACAGGACATCTCCACTGCCTCTAACTGCCTCCTCGCTGTTGCATTCACAACCCAAGCTTCACACCCATATAAGAGTGTTGATACTACTATACTTTCATACATTCCCTTCTTTGCCTCCATAGATAACGTTTTTTGTCTCAAAATATACCTCAACACACCACTCGCCTTTTTTTCCCTCATCAATTCTATGATTAACTTCATCCTTCATAAATCCATCTGCCGACATGTCAACTCCCAAGTATTTGAAAACATTCACTTCTTTCATACTCCTCCTCCCCAATTTGATATCCAATTTTTCTTTATCTAAATCATATAGTCGGACTTGAGTCCTGGAAATGGGAAGTACAATGCCTGCACTTTAAAGGAGGGGTTTGGGATATTGGCAGTTTGGAGGGATATGTTGTGTATCTTTATATGTGTATGCTTCTAGACTGTTGTATTCTGAGCACCTCTGCAAAAACAGTGATAATGTGCGAGTGTGGTGAAAGTGTTGAATGATGATGAAAGTATTTTCTTTTTGGGGATTTTCTTTCTTTTTTGGGTCACCCTGCCTCGGTGGGAGACGGCCGACTTGTTGAAAAAAAAAAAAAAAAAAAAAAATTTGATACCCTCATCACCTTATTCTTTTCTATGTTCACTTTCAGCTTTCTACCTTTACACACACTCCCAAGCTCATCCACTAACCTTTGCAATTTTTCTTTAGAATCTCCCATAAGCACAGTATCATCAGCAAAAAGTAACTGTGTCAATTCCCATTTTGTATTTGATTCCCCATAATTTAATCCCACCCCTCTCCCGAACACCCTAGCATTTACTTCTTTTACAACCCCATCTATAAATATATTAAACAACCATGGTGACATTACACATCCCTGTCTAAGACCTACTTTTACTGGGAAGTAGTCTCTCTCTCTTCTACACAACCAAACCTAATTCATTCCTTTTCCAGAGTCTTTATGAAATTACTTCTTTACTAATATACATCATCCTCTACTCTTGTATGATCTATTATTTCTATTATCACACTGGCCGATTCCCACCAAGGCAGGGTGGCCCGAAAAAGAAAAACTTTCACCATCATTCGCTCCATCACTGTCTTGCCAGAAGGGTGCTTTACACTACAGTTTTTAAACTGCAACATTAACACCCCTCCTTCAGAGTGCAGGCACTGTACTTCCCATCTCCAGGACTCAAGTCCGGCCTGCCGGTTTCCCTGAATCCCTTCATAAATGTTACTTTGCTCACACTCCAACAGCACGTCAAGTATTAAAAACCATTTGTCTCCATTCACTCCTATCAAACACGCTCACGCATGCCTGCTGGAAGTCCAAGCCCCTCGCACACAAAACCTCCTTTACCCCCTCCCTCCAACCCTTCCTAGGCCGACCCCTACCCCGCCTTCCTTCCACTACAGACTGATACACTCTTGAAGTCATTCTGTTTCGCTCCATTCTCTCTACATGTCCGAACCACCTCAACAACCCTTCCTCAGCCCTCTGGACAACAGTTTTGGTAATCCCGCACCTCCTCCTAACTTCCAAACTACGAATTCTCTGCATTATATTCACACCACACATTGCCCTCAGACATGACATCTCCACTGCCTCCAGCCTTCTCCTCGCTGCAACATTCATCACCCACGCTTGTATGATGTCTACTGTATTTTCGATTCCTTGTATGATGTCTACTGTATTTTCGATTCCTTATGTAATCATTTATTCTAAATTGTATTTATAAAATGCCTGTGATTAATTTATTGCAGATTCATGAACTTGAAGCTTTAAAACTTCATTATTGTAATTTAGAGGAACAACTGATACATCAGTCACCAGTGGCAAGACCTGATTTAGCAAGCTATACAGCAGCAGCTCAAGAATCACAGCAGGATGAGAAGGAGCAGAGAACTGACAGGCCAGCACATCTTTCTTTAGACTCAACTCTCTTGCAAGAAGATAGGTAAAAGATTAATCCCTAAGTTGAACACTGAATACTCCATTTCCAGTATGCTTATATTTTGATGCTTATCTGTTAGTTTTGTATCTTGTCATATTTCTGTAGTATCATACCTCATTCATACCAGTATTCACTTCTCTAAATCCAATAAGTTCCATCTTGATTTTTTTTCACTCAGTAATGAGACCACAGTGTTGCCATTTACATGCCAGTGCTAACTGGTTATGACCCCTGTCAGCTATGACACCTGAAAGGCTCAGAGCTGCTGTCATCAACCTCAGGGTGTACTATAAACAGTAATACATGCTTGTTTTCCATGGATGCTTCCCCAGCACAGAGAGGTGGGACACTTGTGGGACTCAGGGGCCCCTTACAAAGTACTGTCTATGTCAGAAGATTGGAGTCTCCTGAAGAATTAAATATACAATACATCTCTTCTGTTTCATTTTCTTCATGTGGGTTGCTTGTATTATCTAGTGATAACTTAAATCTGTCAAGGGAGAGATCTCGTAGCTGGTTGTTTCATTGTAAATGATGAGAGGAAGGTGAATCACTTTATTTACTCTCTCTGCTAGGTGGGGAAGGTTGTTATGAAACACTAGGGATTTAAGAAATGTCTCTCACTCTAAATATGAGATAACATGTCATTAAACTGTGGAAATGATTTTATATGTGAGGGAATCTATCAGAATTGTGGGTCAGTCTGAATTGTCACTAACACTTAGTCTCTAGCAGTCTTCCTCATCATGACCAGAAAATCTTTAATTGTTTCAGTTATTCA
The DNA here is from genome assembly GCF_038502225.1 of Cherax quadricarinatus. Taxonomy (NCBI): domain Eukaryota; kingdom Metazoa; phylum Arthropoda; class Malacostraca; order Decapoda; family Parastacidae; genus Cherax; species Cherax quadricarinatus. The sequence goes on along the minus strand of NC_091309.1, from coordinate 30,202,438 downwards.
CTATGGACTCATTTTTTGTACCTTTACATAATTATGAGTCATACAGTAGACATGACAGTCATCCTTCAGTCTGGCAGAACAACTTGTTCCTCCTCTTCTTTTTTTTTATTACAGTATAAATAATGGGTTGTTGTTGAAATGTGCAGTGGGTGGCAGTCTTTTGGGACTTAACGCTAAATTTGTCTATAAGAATATTATTTAAAATGTAATAATTATACTAAATATTTGTTAAACTGGCAGATTAGCTTTGCTCATTGAGCGAGAAGTTCAGAGACGTGTTCTAGAAGAAGTTGTGGCTCGAGAAAGTGCGGCCCTGAGCACCAGACCACGTTACCGAAAAACATGCCGGTCCATGAGCGCCTCCATGGATCCTTGGACTTTGTAAGTGGCTTGGTGGTCTGTATTTTTTGGTTGCATTTTAATTCTTATTGCACATTTCATTAAATAATTAAAAGTAGCCTTAATGTGAGGAAATCTAAGCAAATGGTAAAGAAATGAGTTATGTTCTGATTGCCATCTGGCACTTTTTCAGTCATAATACAGCCTTTCTTCGTTTCCGTGTTTTTATTTTTTCTATTAGGTCACATAATATGTGACTTCTCTCTCTCTCTCTTTTTTTTTTTACACAGGGTTTGACAAGGTTAGGTTAAGGATCCCTAGCTTTATTGACAAGCTATTTACAGGTTAAGGATTCCTAACTTTATTGGCAAGCTAAGAGCTGTTACCTACATCAGCTCATTTGAAAGTATTTTTATTGTTATGAAACATACAAGTAGGAAACAGGATGAAGTTGGAGACAACATTTTCATGTGATCAACTGACTTTATCTCGTTGACATTATAATGCTGTACGAGTGTGTTCCAGACTTGAGTCATCCTGGGGATAAATGATCTCAGATGAAGTGATGTTCTGGAGAAGGGTACAGCCAGAGTGAAGTTGCTGCTTTCTGCCCGTCTTGTGGTATAGAAGCTTGCTTCACGCTGTCCTTGAAGTGTATCCAAGTGTGGTACTTTGACAATATTGGCCTTGTACATAACAGTAAGGCCACAACATATCCCTCCAAACTGCAAATATCCCAAACCCCTCCTTTAAAGTGCAGGCATTGTACTTCCCATTTCCAGGACTCAAGTCCGACTATATGAAAATAACCTGTTTCCCTGAATTTTATTTTTTATTTATTATCACACTGGCCGATTCCCACCAAGGCAGGGTGGCCCGAAAAAGAAAAACTTTCACCATCATTCACTCCATCACTGTCTTGCCAGAAGGGTGCTTTACACTACAGTTTTTAAACTGCAACATTAACACCCTTCCTTCAGAGTGCAGGCACTGTACTTCCCATCTCCAGGACTCAAGTCCAGCCTGCTGGTTTCCCTGAATCCCTTCACTAAATATTACCCTGCTCACACTCCAACAGATCGTCAGGTCCCAAGTACCATTCGTCTCCATTCACTCCTATCTAACACGCTCATGCACGCTTGCTGGAAGTCCAAGCCCCTTGCCCACAAAACCTCCTTTACCCCCTCTTTCCAACCCTTTCGAGGACGACCCCTACCCCTCTCCTTCCCCTATAGATTTATATGCTTTCCATGTCATTCTACTTTGATTCATTCTCTCTAAATGACCAAACCACCTCAACAACCCCTCTTCTGCCCTCTGACTAATACTTTTATTAACTCCACACCTTCTCCTAATTTCCACACTCCGAATTTTCTGCATAATATTTACACCACACATTGCCCTTAAACACGACATCTCCACTGCCTCCAACCATCTCCTCGCTGCTGCATTTACCACCCAAGCTTCACACCCATATAAGAGTGTTGGTACTACTATACTTTCATACATTCCCTTCTTTGCCTCCATAGATAACGTTTTTTGACTCCACATATACCTCAACGCGCCACTCACCTTTTTTCCCTCATCAATTCTATGATTAACCTCATCCTTCATAAATCCATCCGCCGACACGTCAACTCCCAAGTATCTGAAAACATTCACTTCTTCCATACTCCTCCTCCCCAATTTGATATCCAATTTTTCTTTATCTAAATCATTTGATACCCTCATCACCTTACTCTTTTCTATGTTCACTTTCAACTTTCTACCTTTACACACATTCTCAAACTCATCCACTAACCTTTGCAATTTTTCTTTAGAATCTCCCATAAGCACAGTATCATCAGCAAAAAGTAACTGTGTCAATTCCCATTTTGAATTTGATTCCCCATAATTTAATCCCACCCCTCTCCCGAACACCCTAGCATTTACTTCTTTTACAACCCCATCTATAAATATATTAAACAACCATGGTGACATTACACATCCCTGTCTAAGACCTACTTTTACCGGGAAGTAATCTCCCTCTCTTCTACACACCCTAACCTGAGCCTCACTATTCTCATAAAAGCTCTTTACAGCATTTAGTAACTTACCACCTATTCCATATACTTGCAACATCTGCCACATTGCTCCTCTATCCACACTATCATATGCCTTTTCTAAATCCATAAATGCAATAAAAACTTCCCTACCTTTATCTAAATACTGTTCACATATATGCTTAAATGTAAACACTTGATCTACACATCCCCTACCCACTCTGAAGCCTCCTTGCTCATCCGCAATTCTACATTCTGTCTTACCTCTAATTCTTTCAATTATAACTCTACCGTATACTTTTCCTGGTATACTCAGTAAACTTCTTCTTTCTTTCTTTCAACACACCGGCCGTATCCCACCGAGGCGGGGTGGCCCAAAAGGAAAAACGAAAGTTTCTCCTTTTACATTTAGTAATATATACAGGAGAAGAGGTTACTAGCCCCTTGCTCCCGGCATTTTAGTTGCCTCTTACAACACGCATGGCTTACGGAGGAAGAATTCTGTTCCACTTCCCCATGGAGATAAGAGGAAATAAACAAGAATAAGAACTAGAAAGAAAATAGAAGAAAACCCAGAGGGGTGTGTATATATGTGCTTGTACATGTATGTGTAGTGTGACCTAAGTGTAAGTAGAAGTAGCAAGACGTACCTGAAATCTTGCATGTTCATGAGACAGAAAAAAGGACACCAGCAATCCTACCATCATGTAAAACAATTACAGGCTTTCGTTTTACACTCACTTGGCAGGACGGTAGTACCTCCCTGGGCGGTTGCTGTCTACCAACCTACTACCTATAACTCAGTAAACTTATTCCTCTATAATTTTTACAATCTCTTTTGTCCCCTTTCCCTTTATATAAAGGGACTATACATGCTCTCTGCCAATCCCTAGGTACCTTCCCCTCTTTCATACATTTATTAAACAAAAGTACCAACCACTCCAACACTATATCCCCCCCTGCTTTTAACATTTCTGTCATGATCCCATCAGTTCCAGCTGCTTTACCCCCTTTCATTCTACGTAATGCCTCACGTACCTCCACCACACTTACATTCTGCTCTTCTTCACTCCTAAAAGATGGTATACCTCCCTGGCCAGTGCATGAAATTACCGCCTCCCTTTCTTCCTCAACATTTAAAAGTTCCTCAAAATATTCTCGCCATCTACCTAATACCTCCCTCTCCCCATCTACTAACTCCCCTACTCTGTTTTTAATGGACAAATCCATACTTTCCCTAGGCTTTCTTAACTTGTTTAACTCACTCCAAAATTTTTTCTTATTTTCATTAAAATTTCTTGACAGTGCCTCTCCCACTCTTTCATCTGCTCTCCTTTTGCACTCTCTCACCACTCTCTTCACCTTTCTTTTACTCTCCATATACTCTGCTCTTCTTATAACACTTCTGCTTTGTAAAAACCTCTCGTAAGCTACCTTTTTCTCTTTTATCACACCCTTTACTTCATATGTATGTATATATATATATATATATATATATATATATATATATATATATATATATATATATATATATATATATATATATATATATATATATATACACATATAAAGATTGGATGTGAAAAGTGGGTTATAGTAAGCGTGTATGCACCTGGAGAAGAGAGAAGTGTAGAGGAGAGAGAGAGATTCTGGGAAATGTTGAGTGAATGCGTGGGGAGTTTTGAATCAAGTGAGAGAGTAATGGTGGTTGGGGATTTCAATGCTAAAGTGGGTAAAAATGTTATGGAGGGAGTAGTAGGTAATTTTGGGGTGCCAGGGGTAAATGTAAATGGGGAGCCTTTAATTGAGCTATGTGTAGAAAGAAATTTGGTAATAAGTAATACATATTTTATGAAAAAGAGGATAAATAAATATACAAGGTATGATGTAGCACGTAATGAAAGTAGTTTGTTAGATTATGTATTGGTGGATAAAAGGTTGATGGGTAGGCTCCAGGATGTACATATTTATAGAGGGGCAACTGATATATCGGATCATTATTTAGTTGTAGCTACAGTTAGAGTAAGAGGTAGATGGAAAAAGAGGAAGGTGGCAACAACAAGTAAGAGGGAGGTGAAAGTGTATAAACTAAAGGAGGAGGAAGTTCGGGCGAGATATAAGCGACTATTGGCAGAAAGGTGGGCTAGTGCAAAGATGAGTAGTGGGGGGGTTGAAGAGGGTTGGAATAGTTTTAAAAATGCAGTATTAGAATGTGGGGCAGAAGTTTGTGGTTATAGGAGGGTGGGGGCAGGAGGAAAGAGGAGTGATTGGTGGAATGATGAAGTAAAGGGTGTGATAAAAGAGAAAAAGGTAGTTTACAAGAGGTTTTTACAAAGCAGAAGTGTTATAAGAAGAGCAGAGTATATGGAGAGTAAAAGAAAGGTGAAGAGAGTGGTGAGAGAGTGCAAAAGGAGAGCAGATGAAAGAATGGGAGAGGCACTGTCAAGAAATTTTAATGAAAATAAGAAAAAATTTTGGAGTGAGTTAAACAAGTTAAGAAAGCCTAGGGAAAGTATGGATTTGTCAGTTAAAAACAGAGTAGGGGAGTTAGTAGATGGGGAGAGGGAGGTATTAGGTAGATGGCGAGAATATTTTGAGGAACTTTTAAATGTTAAGGAAGAAAGGGAGGCGGTAATTTCATGCACTGGCCAGGGAGGTATACCATCTTTTAGGAGTGAAGAAGAGCAGACTGTAAGTGTGGTGGAGGTACGTGAGGCATTACATAGAATGAAAGGGGGTAAAGCAGCTGGAACTGATGGGATCATGACAGAAATGTTAAAAGCAGGGGGGGATATAGTGTTGGAGTGGTTGGTACTTTTGTTTAATAAATGTATGAAAGAGGGGAAGGTACCTAGGGATTGGCAGAGAGCATGTATAGTCCCTTTATATAAAGGGAAAGGGGACAAAAGAGATTGTAAAAATTATAGAGGAATAAGTTTACTGAGTATACCAGGAAAAGTATACGGTAGGGTTATAATTGAAAGAATTAGAAGTAAGACAGAATGTAGAATTGCGGACGAACAAGGAGGTTTCAGAGTGGGTAGGGGATGTGTAGATCAAGTGTTTACATTGAAGCATATATGTGAACAGTATTTAGATAAAGGTAGGGAAGTTTTTATTGCATTTATGGATTTAGAAAAGGCATATGATAGAGTGGATAGAGGAGCAATGTGGCAGATGTTGCAAGTATATATGGAATAGGTGGTAAGTTACTAAATGCTGTAAAGAGCTTTTATGAGGATAGTGAGGCTCAGGTTAGGGTGTGTAGAAGAGAGGGAGAATACTTCCCTGTAAAAGTAGGTCTTAGACAGGGATGTGTAATGTCACCATGGTTGTTTAATATATTTATAGATGGGGTTGTAAAAGAAGTAAATGCTAGGGTGTTCGGAAGAGGGGTGGGATTAAATTATGGGGAATCAAATTCAAAATGGGAATTGACACAGTTACTTTTTGCTGATGATACTGTGCTTATGGGAGATTCTAAAGAAAAACTGCAAAGGTTAGTGGATGAGTTTGAGAATATGTGTAAAGGTAGAAAGTTGAAAGTGAACATAGAAAAGAGTAAGGTGATGAGGGTATCAAATGATTTAGATTAAGAAAAAATGGATATCAAATTGGGGAGGAGGAGTATGGAAGAAGTGAATGTTTTCAGATACTTGGGAGTTGACGTGTCGGCGGATGGATTTATGAAGGATGAGGTTAATCATAGAATTGATGAGGGAAAAAAGGTGAGTGGTGCGTTGAGGTATATGTGGAGTCAAAAAACGTTATCTATGGAGGCAAAGAAGGGAATGTATGAAAGTATAGTAGTACCAACACTCTTATATGGATGTGAAGCTTGGGTGGTAAATGCAGCAGCGAGGAGACGGTTGGAGGCAGTGGAGATGTCCTGTCTAAGGGCAATGTGTGGTGTAAATATTATGCAGAAAATTCGGAGTGTGGAAATTAGGAGAAGGTGTGGAGTTAATAAAAGCATTAGTCAGAGGGCAGAAGAGGGGTTGTTGAGGTGGTTTGGTCATTTAGAGAGAATGGATCAAAGTAGAATGACATGGAAAGCATATAAATCTATAGGGGAAGGAAAGAGGGGTAGGGGTCGTCCTCGAAAGGGTTGGAAAGAGGGGGTAAAGGAGGTTTTGTGGGTGAGGGGCTTGGACTTCCAGCAAGCGTGCATGAGCGTGTTAGATAGGAGTGAATGGAGACGAATGATACTTGGGACCTGACGATCTGTTGGAGTGTGAGCAGGGTAATATTTAGTGAAGGGATTCAGGGAAACCGGTTATTTTCATATAGTCGGACTTGAGTCCTGGAAATGGGAAGTACAGTGCCTGCACTTCAAAGGAGGGGTTTGGGATATTGGCAGTTTGGAGGGATATGTTGTGTATCTCTATACGTATATGCTTCTAAACTTTTATATTCTGAGCACCTCTGCAAAAGCAGTGATAATGTGTGAGTGTGGTGAAAGTGTTGAATGATGATGAAAGTATTTTCTTTTTGGGGATTTTCTTTCTTTTTTTTTGGGTCACCCTGCCTCGGTGGGAGACGGCCGACTTGTTGAAAAAAAAAAAAAAAAAAAAAAAAAAAAAAAAATATATATATACATGTATATATATATATATATATATATATATATATATATATATATATATATATATATATATATATATATATATATTTTCTTTTTTCTTTTTTCTTTCAACAAGTCGGCCGTCTCCCACTGAGAATTGATGAGGGGAAAAGGGTGAGTGGTGCACTTAGGAGTCTATGGAGACAAAGAAGGTTGGAGGGAGGGGGTAAAGGAGGTTTTGTGTGCGAGGGGCTTGGACTTCCAGCAGGCATGCGTGAGTGTGTTTCATAGGAGTGAATGGAGACAAATGGTTTTTAATACTTGACGTGCTGTTGGAGTGTGAGCAAAGTAACATTTATGAAGGGGTTCAGGGAGACCGGCAGGCCGGACTTGAGTCCTGGAGATGGGAAGTACAGTGCCTGCACTCTGAAGGAGGGGTGTTAATGTTGCAGTTTAAAAACTGTAGTGTAAAGCACCCTTCTGGCAAGACAGTGATGGAGTGAATGATGGTGAAAGTTTTTCTTTTTCGGGCCACCCTGCCTTGGTGGAAATCGGCCAGTGTGATAATATAAAATAATAAAAAATAATTTTTTTTTTTTTCATTGGCCGTCTCCCACCTAGGCAGGGTGACCCAAAGAGAAAGAAAATCCCCAAAAAGAAAATACTTTCATCAGCATTCAACACTTTCACCTCACTCACACATAATCACTGTTTTTGCAGAGGTGCCCAGAATACAACAGCTTACAAGTATATACGTATAAAAATACACAATATATCTCTCCAAACTGCCAGTATCCCAAACCCTTCCTTTAGAGTGAAAATATAGGTGTCAATCATTCACTTTTTTTTTTTTTTTCAGAGGGGTGAGGGTCTTAACACCATCAGAAGTGAGGCCATACACTTCAATGAGTGTAAGTGCTTTATTTTGTTACAGTTTTTAAGGTTGGTATCTGTGTAAATTATAAAGCAAATTTTGTCTAACACCTCATTTAATGCAGAATGCTGTCCATATAGACAAGCCATTGTGTATCTACCTACATTCTTTTATACTTGTGTCCATCATTTATTTGTATTTTTTGTACATTTCACTAACTTTTTTTATTGTGTTCATTTTCAAACTCTGCCATGCATTTCCACTAATAAATTATTTGTCAGTGGCTCTACATCTAATATTTTCATTAGCAACCAGGTGCATGAATTGTATTATCAACCTGTCAGTTCCTAAGTCTTTAAGCAGTAGTAATGATGCTGGCTGCACTGTTGATGAGATGCTCATTTTTATGTTGTTCAAGGGATGTGAGAATACTGGAATAATTTTTTTTAATATGCATGTGATAAGCTCTGACTCTTGGACTTGTTTCTTAACTTTTGGCTTATTGATGTGAAATGGTTCTGTCCTATCGATTTTTGAATAACAGTATAGAGTCCATTTTTTTTTTTTTTTTTTTATTATCATCACACTGGCCGATTCCCACCAAGGCAGGGTGGCCCGAAAAAGAAAAACTTTCACCATCATTCACTCCATCACTGTCTTGCCAGAAGGGTGCTTTACACTACAGTTTTTAAACTGCAACATTAACACCCCTCCTTCAGAGTGCAGGCACTGTACTTCCCATCTCCAGGACTCAAGTCCGGCCTGCCGGTTTCCCTGAACCCCTTCATAAATGTTACTTTGCTCACACTCCAACAGCACGTCAAGTATTAAAATCCATTTGTCTCCATTCACTCCTATCAAACACGCTCACGCATGCCTGCTGGAAGTCCAAGCCCCTCGCACACAAAACCTCATTTACCCCCTCCCTCCAACCTTTCCTAGGCCGACCCCTACCCCGCCTTCCTTCCACTACAGACTGATACACTCTTGAAGTCATTCTGTTTCGCTCCATTCTCTCCACATGTCCGAACCTCCTCAACAACCCTTCCTCAGCCCTCTGGACAACAGTTTTGGTAATCCCGCACCTCCTCCTAACTTCCAAACTACGAATTCTCTGCATTATATTCACACCACACATTGCTCTCAGACATGACATCTCCACTGCCTCCAGCCTTCTCCTCGCTGCAACATTCATCACCCATGCTTTACACCCATATAAGAGCGTTGGTAAAACTATACTCTCATACATTCCCCTCTTTGCCTCCAAGGACAAAGTTCTTTGTCTCCACAGACTCCTAAGTGCACCACTCACCCTTTTCCCCTCATCAATTCTATGATTCACCTCATCTTTCATAGACCCATCCACTGACACGTCCTCTCCCAAATATCTGAATACATTCACCTCCTCCATACTCTCTCCCTCCAATCTGATATCCAATCTTTCATCACCTAATCTTTTTGTTATCCTCATAACCTTACTCTTTCCTGTATTCACTTTCAATTTTCTTCTTTTGCACACCCTACCAAATTCATCCACCAATCTCTGCAACTTCTCTTCAGAATCTCCCAAGAGCACAGTGTCATCAGCAAAGAGCAACTGTGACAACTCCCACTTTATGTGTGATTCTTTATCTTTTAACTCCACGCCTCTTGCCAAGACCATCGCATTTACTTCTCTTACAACCCCATCTATAAATATATTAAACAACCACGGTGACATCACACATCCTTGTCTAAGGCCTACTTTTACTGGGAAATAATTTCCCTCTTTCCTACATACTCTAACTTGAGCCTCACTATCCTTGTAAAATCTCTTCACTGCTTTCAGTAACCTACCTCCTACACCATACACCTGCAACATCTGCCACATTGCCCCCCTATCCACCCTGTCATACGCCTTTTCCAAATCCATAAATGCCACAAAGACCTCTTTAGCCTTATCTAAATACTGTTCACTTATATGTTTCACTGTAAACACCTGGTCCACACACCCCCTACCTTTCCTAAAGCCTCCTTGTTCATCTGCTATCCTATTCTCCGTCTTACTCTTAATTCTTTCAATAATAACTCTACCATACACTTTGCCAGGTATACTCAACAGACTTATCCCCCCTATAATTTTTGCACTCTCTTTTATCCCCTTTGCCTTTATACAAAGGAACTATGCATGCTCTCTGCCAATCCCTAGGTACCTTACCCTCTTCCATACATTTATTAAATAATTGCACCAACCACTCCAAAACTATATCCCCACCTGCTTTTAACATTTCTATCTTTATCCCATTTATACTGTTTAATTGTTCTACTCATTCCATTTCTTGTGTGTGTGTGGTGGTGTGTGTTGGTGTGTGTTGATATGTGTGTATGTGTTTGTGTGTGTTTCTGTTTGTGTGTGTGTGTGTGTTTGTGTGTACTCACCTAATTGTACTTACCTAATTGTGGTTGCAGGGGTTGAGTCATAGCTCCTGGCCTTGCCTCTTCACTGGTCGCTACTAGGTCCACTCCCTGCTCTGCGAGCTTTATCATAACCTATGTTTTAGGTACCATTTTGTTCTAGGCACATCTCAGTTAGACACTAGGCCTGTGTGTGTGTGTGTGTGTGTGTGTGTGTGTGTGTGTGTGTGTGTGTGTGTGTGTGTGTGTGTGTGTGTTTGTGTGTGTGTGTATGAGAGTGTGTGTGTACTCACCTAGTTGTACTCACCTAGTTGTGGGTGAAGGAGTCGAGTCATAGCTCTTAAGAACAAAAGAACATAAGAAAGGAGGAACACTGCAGGAGGCCTGTTGGCCCATACTAGGCAGGTCCTTTACAATTCATCCCACTAACAAAACATTTGCCCAACCCAATTTTCAATGCCACCCAAGAAATAAGCTCTGATGTGAAAGTCCCACTCAAATCCAACCCCTCCCACTCATGTACTTATCCAACCTAAATTTGAAACTACCCAAAGTCCCAGCCTCAATAACCCAACTAGGTAGACTGTTCCACTCATCTACTACCCTATTTCCAAACCAATACTTTCCTATGTCCTTTCTAAATCTAAACTTATCTAATTTAAATCCATTACTGCGGGTTCTCTCTTCGAGAGACATCCTCAAGACCTTATTAATATCCCCTTTATTAATACCTATCTTCCACTTATACACTTCGATCAGGTCTCCCCTCATTCTTCGTCTAACAAGTGAATGTAACTTAAGAGTCTTCAATCTTTCTTCATAAGGAAGATTTCTAATGCTATGTATTAATTTAGTCATCCTATGCTGAATGTTTTCTAACAAATTTATGTCCATTCTGTAATATGGAGACCAGAACTGAGCTGCATAATCTAGGTGAGGCCTTACTAATGATGTATAAAGCTGCAGTATGACCTCTGGACTTCTGTTGCTTACACTTCTTGATATAAATCCCAGTAATCTAGTTGCCTTATTACGTACGCTTAGGCATTGCTGTCTTGGTTTAAGGTTGCTGCTCACCATAACCCCCAAGTCCTTTTTGCAATCTGTATGGCTAAGTTCTACATCATTTAACTTATAAGTACTAGGGTTATGGGCACTCCCAAGCTTCAGAACCTTGCATTTATCTACATTGAACTGCATCTGGCACTTTTCTGACCAAGAATAGAGTTTGTTTAAATCCTCCTGAAGTTCCATAACATCTACGTTTGAATCAATTATCCTACCTATCTTTGTGTCATCGGCGAATTTGCTCATATCACTAGTAATTCCCTCATCAAGATCATTGATATATATTATAAACAACAACGGACTTGAGTCCTGGAGATGGGAAGTACAGTGCCTGCACTCTGAAGGAGGGGTGTTAATGTTGCAGTTTAAAAACTGTAGTGTAAAGCACCCTTCTGGCAAGACAGTGATGGAGTGAATGATGGTGAAAGTTTTTCTTTTTCGGGCCACCCTGCCTTGGTGGGAATCGGCCAGTGTGATAAAAAAAAAAAAAAAAAAACGGGCCCAAGACTGATCCCTGTGGAACGCCACTTGTTACAGATCCCCACTCGGATTTAACCC